>NC_051066.1:135439055-135699055 GCF_004664715.2 Peromyscus leucopus
GGATGTGGATCATTTTAATTAGGTTTTATTGGGCTGTTATACGGGTCATAATTGTGGCCATTATTCATTTTCATGGGGCTGCTGACACAGCCTCGATTTAGACATGCTGATATCTTGATGAGACAAGTCCCCATGTCAAAGAGGTTCCTGTTTGAGAGGCTGGAGGCATGGCAGTAGGGTCCTTATGAGCCCCCAACACATTTTAGAGAGATGATGCCAGGGTATCCACAGAGAAAGGGTAGGTCAGTGGTTCTTCTGTGGGGACAACCCCTGTTAGGGTAGAAACATCTATTCAAGTTGGCCATGTGCTCTGTGCTTGCCATGGAATCTTCAGTGTCCCAGACAGTGTCCTTCACAGAGCAGGCACTGGAAAAATACTGTCTGGATGAATCCACCCTTCCATGTACTCAGTAAGCCCTTGAAGTAAGTGTGGTTAGGCTGGGTACTAGCTCATGGGTCCAGCTAATAATTCAGAAGGTCAGGTCTTTAGGAGTGATTAATGTCTTCTCTGAGGGATTGGTTTACTTCTCTAGGAAATACAATAGTTACTAAGACAGTGGGTGGTGGGAGCTGGGGAGAAGCTTCACTTGATAGAGTGTTACATAAGCATTAGACTGGAGTTCCGATCCCCAGCACCCACATTAAAGCCAGGCATGGTTTCATGCATCTGTAACCATAGTGCCTTGGGGACGAGGCAGGTGGATTCTTGGAGTTTGTTGGACAGCCAGTCTAGACAGTCAGTAAGCTCCAGGTTTAATGAGAGATCCTGTCTCAAAAGATAAGGTAGGACAGGGAGATGGTTCCGTGGGTAGAGCTGCACAAAGTGCAAGGACTTGAGTTTGGATCCCCAGGACCCATGTGAGGCTGAGCATAGTTGTATGTATCATCCCAACTTGCCTACAAGGTGGCAAGAACAGAAGCAGAGATGGAAGACCCCATGGAAACTCGGGTCATCTAGCCTGGCATCCACAACTGTGAACCAGAGACTCTGCCTCAAACAAAGTAGCTGGCAAAGACTGACAGCTGAGCTTGACCTCTGACCTCCACACATACTCTGTGGCATGAGCATACTCAAATGTTCAAACATTGGCGCGCGCGCGCGCGCGCGCGCACACACACACACACACACACACACACACACACACACACCCCTTTGGCAGGGAGGGGTATTTCCCCAATCTTTTGCTTTTAGACATGCTCTTTTGACTCTTCCTGGACAATGAGACATCAAACAACTTCCACTGAGACACCTGTAAAGAAGTGTTTAGTGTGATCAGTCTCACACTCTCCTTCATGCACACTGGTGACTCACTGTCAGGCTGAGCTGGTCCACACTAGGTGAGTGTGCATGGAGAAGACCTGGACCCAGCTTGTTGCCTGAAGTCACATCCATCATCCTTTCAGTTTGAAGCAGACCAACCCCCACCCCCCAGTCCCCCTGCTGGAGCCCTCACTGAGCTGAGCCTGGGCCACCTGCAGACCAGGAGCCTGAGACCAAGGCCTTGTTACTGGGAGTCTTCAAGCCCTGGCAGGTGTGTTGTGCTGTATCCATGTCGCACGGCTAACAGACAGAGCCGGGGGCAACTCCTCTGTTGGAGGTTTCACACATGGAAGCTGCTGTATCAAACGGTTGAAATAGGAATGTAATTGCTGCAAACAGGTGAAAAACCTCCAGATTGGTGGCTCTCAATCAGAGGCAATTTTGATTCCCTTGGGAGGGGATGGGCATTGAAGACATTGTTTTGGTTGTCCTAACTAGAGGAAAGGGTGCTGGCATCTATTGAGTAGAGGCTAAGAATTCTGCTGAACACCTTAGCCAGGACTGGACAGTCCCCCACAAAGAATGATGTAGCTCCGAATGTCAATTTCGCTGAGGTTAGAAAACCCTGTCCTGCACCACATGCATCTCTGTCATCCCTCCTCTTCCTTCTCTTCTTCCCTCTTCCTTTTCTTCTGGTTTTCCCCCTTCCTCCTCTTTCTCCCTCTCTTCCTTCCTTCTAAACAAGATAGATATATGGCCAGCCCTCAAGGAATTTATATTGAGTAGTGGAATCTCAGACAACATAGGTGTAAACCAGTGAGATAATGATGATAAATGCTTTGCAGGCGGCTGCGGGGGAGAGTAACAGAGGGACCACCCTTAGGTGGATGATGGGAAAGGGCTCTTTGAGCAGTTGGCAAAAGTGAAAGCCTGAGGCAGCGGAGGATCCAGTTAGCCAAAGAAAGGGAACGAGTCCCTGACTTCAGGAATCACAGGTGTGGAGGCACCAGGGTGGGAAACAGACTGATGTGTTCTAGGAAGCAGAGGGGCTCCTGTCTGATGCAGGAAAGATGAGGCAGAAGGTGATGGAAGATTTCTCTCATCCCCAGTTGGTTGGGGGGAGTCTTGGCAATGCTTGTGAGCACAAGTGTTAGGGTCACAAGACTCTGAACTTAAAGCCAAGAAGTCACTTTCAAAGGGATGGGATTTGGGAAGCTGTTAAGAGCATGAATCCATGGAAGATTTCTGTTAGAATGTATCCCGGGGAAAAATGGAGAGTGACCTCATATCACATGCCCCTGCTCAGGTGGCTACAGTGAAGCTAGGTGGTCTCCCTTCCCCCTTCATCACCATTATTTCTACACTGCCACCCTGTACAAGTCCTTAGTAGCACAGAACCTACCCTGGGACTGTTCTTATATGGTCACCTGCCTATTACTGTGTTTGCTTGACTGCGGGTGGGGTGGGGTGGTGGTCTTCTGCATAGAAGGTGCTTAGTTGAGCCAAGCTCAGTGAGCAATGGAGTGAAGGAGTGGAGAACAGTAACTAATGTCCCATAATGCCTTGGTGAGCAATGCGTTAGCTCTTGCTCGAAGCAGTTCATGTGACTCAACTTGACAATATCATGGGATGGGCTCCAATGGTAATGGTAATCTTATTTTTGGAGAATAGTCTTTATAAATTCAAAGGGGACCTTTGGGGGTAGGTCCTAATCCAAATGGCTTGTGTTCTCATAGAAAATGTTAAATTTAATCCCGCATACATGTGTGCAAACATACACACACACTATGAGAACACTATGTGACCATCAGGGTGGGGATTGGGGTGATCTCTCTATGACAAGGCACAACACCCATTGCTGGAAACACCTGAACCCAGGATTGATGCTCCTACCATCCTTACAGGAAACTGTGCTGGATAGTTTTGTGTCAACTTGACGCAAGCTAGAGTCACTCGAAAGGAAGGAGCCTCGATTGAGAAAAATGCCTCCATAGATCTAGCTGTAAGGCACTTTCTTAATTAGTGATTGACGTGGGAGGGTCCAGACCATTGTGGGTGGTGCCATCCCTGGGCTGGTGGTCTTGCGTCCTATAAGAAAGCAGGCTGAGCAAGCCATAAGTAACTAGCCAGTAAATAGCACTCCTCCGTGGCTTCTGTATCAGCTCCTGCTTCAAGGTTCCTGCCCTGTTTGAGTTCTGTCCTAATTTCCTTCAATGCTGGACTAAGATATGGAAGTGTAAGACAAATAAACCCTTTCCTCCCCAACTGCTTTTTGACCATGGTGTTTTGTTGCAGCAATAGAAACCCTAACAAGACAGAAACCAACCTTGCAGATTCCTTGATTATGAACTCCTGGGTTGTAGGGAAGTGAGTTTCTATTGAATCATGTTGTCTGTCAACATTAGGAAACAAATCTAGACAGGTGGAGACAATGAGCCTGTTGTAGGGACTTGTGAAGGGAGTTGTTGGGCACGGGCTGCATATGATAGGTAGTGGACTGAGCTGGGCTAGGCTGGGCCATAGGAGGTGGAGAAGGGTTGGGTTGAAGCCCATATGCTAATTCTCATTGCCCTCCCCACTTCAGCAAGGCTGTGGTGGAAGCTGCCAACCAGGGCTGTGTTGGCCTGGGGCCCTCATCTCCATCCTTTCATGTGTGTGTGTGTGTGTGTGTGTGTGTGTGTGTGTGTGTGTGTGTGTGTGTGTGTGTTTGTGTGATTAGACTATGAAGCAGCAGTCTGGGAGCCAGCAAGACCTTCTCCCTTGGAAGAGACAGGAAAGTAGCAGATTGGCTACCGTCCTTCAGCTGAGTCTCCATCCCTAATTACTACCCAGACCAAGCCCTTGAGCAGCTCTGGCCCAGCCCATCTGCAGCTTCTGAGAGGGCCAGGATCCAAGCCAAGTGTTGGCGTGTAGGTCCTGTGGCCAGTGAGCAGAAAGAGGACGTTAATTAAAGCACTAATTATGCCGCCTCTCTACTGGAACATTCATAGCCCAGCCGGTATGGAGCAGGATTCCCTCTTCGTGTGAATATTTAGAGCATGCTGTGTCCCCAGGATGTGTACTGTGTGTCCATGGGCTTGTAGGTACACCTTGCATATATGTGTGTGTAGCTCTGTGCACACAAGTGGGTGAGTTTCCAAATGTATGCCTTGCCTTTCTGTCTGTGTGTGCAGGTGGGTTATGGGAGGATGCACACACATGGGCCGTCACAGACATGATTATATGAGGAAAAGGGGTTCAATAAAGTCTTTACCTCCATGGCACATGTGTGTGCAAGCTTTCTCTCTGTGCCTGAAGCTCTGGTGGTTATGTGGTGTGCAAGTTGTGAGTGTCCTGGCCATTGTGCAGGTGTGTGTGAGCAGCATGTATCAACAGCACTGGACTTCTGGAAGACCTTATCAAAAGAAGTGGGGAATGTGGAGACTTTTGGGGGAGGGTAGAGAGAGGCTGGTCTATGGAAAGGGTGGCAGTGAGGAGCTTTGCCTTGCTCCAATGTCTTACTTCATTATGTTGGATCAATGAAGAAGGCTCTGGCAGCAAGGTGGTTCAGCGATCGAGCAGGACATTCAGCCTGGAGCAGAAGGAGATGGTCCTACAGGGACAGAATGAGTCTCCTAAGGATAAGCACTATGCTTTCCACTGTGCACTTTGGGCTTCTTGAGGATGCAGGGTTAGAACTGGCTGCTGGGTGGGGAGGAATGTGTATCTTCTTGTCCATGCAGAGAGAGGGACTCCCAGCACCTAGGGGGAGTTGAGCAAGATTGTATTGGGGTCGGGGCAGACAGGACAATAAAATAAAGTCTCTTTTAGCTGCAAAACAGAGTTCTTATGTTGTAAATTCCAGCTGTGTCCAGGGCTGTGGGCCAGCAAACTGGGACTTGTGATGTTTGTTCTCAGAGGCAGTGTAGTCTGTTGGGATGCTGTGGGAGTGTGGGTGTGGACAGACTGAAGGGGCTGGCATGTGTCCCTGGGCTGTAGAGGGAGGATTGTGAGCTCTTCATGCAGAAGGCGAGGAAAGAGACTGCTGGGTGAGCGGTCCTTGGAAAGGGAATATGGAAAGACAGCCCTCGGAGTGGTCAGCTGGAGTGGGGATGGGGCGGCACAGGGAAACATCAACGAGCTGTGTCATCAATCAGAACACCCAACAGAAGCGACTTAAAGAGGAAGGGTTTGTTTTGGATTATGCTTTTTGTGTGTGTGAATATATCATGACAGACACTGTGGTTTGGTCTGTGAGGGCAGAAGTTTGTGGCTTGTTCACATAATGGTCGACCAGAAAGCTCAGGTCAGAGCTGGAAGTAGAGTGGTTATAACCTTCAAGGCTTTCTCTCAGTGACTCACTCCTGCTAGTTGGGGCACAGGCTCAAAGGTTCCACAGTTGTCCCAAACAGCTGGTGAGAGGCACTTTAGATCCAGATCATAATATCTATGTCTTAGTCACTGTCCTATTGTTGAGACACCAAGGCCACTCTTATAAAAGAAAGCATTTAATTGAGAGCTTGCTTACAGCTTCAGATGGTTAGCTCATTATAGTGATGGGGAGTGTGGTGGCAGGGAGGCATGGTGCTGGAGAAGTAGCAGAGAGCTTTAAATCCTGATGGGGGCGCTGGGCCTTGTGTGGGCTTTTTTTTTTTTTTTTTTGGTTTTTCGAGACAGGGTTTCTCTGTGTAGCTTTGTGCCTTTCCTGGAACTCACTCTGTAGCCTAGGCTGGCCTTGAACTCACAGAGATCCACCTGCCTCTGCCTCCCGAGTGCTGGGATTAAAGGCGTGCCCCCCCCCCAGCTTGTGTGGGCTTTTGAAACCTTCAAAATCCACCCCCAGTGACACACTTCCTCCAAAAGGCCACACCCTCAATCCCCTCCCCATCCTTCCCAAACAGTTCCACTAATTGGGGACCAAGCATTCAAACATATGGCCCTATGGGGGTCATTCTCATTTAAATCACCATAGTTAGCTTAATCTTGCATTGTCCTATCTCTGTATAAGTACTGTGTGCTAACCGATTGTGCGACTGGAGCATCTGCATTGTCTTATCTCTAAGGACAATTTAGATAAATTAAGGCACAGGGGCCAGAAGAGGCAGTGTTTCCTTAGCAGTCTTGGATAGGGTCCTTTCTTAGGAGTTTGTGAAAAAGCTTTTTTTTTTTTTTTTTTTTTTTTTTTTTGTGATTGTCCAACAGGTGGTGGTAGGAATTGTGGCTGGTAAACAGCTCACATCCCCAAGTGCTCCTGGAGATACCATCCCCCAACTGCTTTGATTATGAAGCAGGTTAGATGTTCCAGGATTTGGCCACATAGAGGATTAGAGGTCTTTGGCCCAAATGGCTTCTTGAGTTACCTTGACCTACTAGAGACACTTCTGGTCAGGAGCTTGACGTGTAGCCTGACACTTTCCCCTCTTTAAAGAACACCTTCCATGAATTCATTAGTTTATAAGAAATGCCAAGCATTCTAATGACAGTAGTAATATTCTGGGATAGCAGTATCCCAGATGGCAACATATGGAAACTAGAACCAGTGAGCATCTCAAGGTGAACAGGTGATAAAAGGTGATCCTGTTGGTGGCCAAAGAGCACAAGGCATACTTTCCTCAGAGTTCTTGTAGTTCCCGTGTGGTGCGTGGCCAAGGGTGGGGTGTGCATCCCGAGGAGGGGGAAGCTCAAGTAGCTGTGGATTGGTAGCCGCCACTTTCAGATGCTCACTGTACCCAGTGCTAAGGGTGGCATGCCCACAGTTCTCAGTTGACTTCTGTGGCTAGAATAAAACACTGACCAAAAGCAGCTTTGGGAAGAAGAGCTAAATTGGCTTACATTTCCAGGTAACAGTCGATCACTGAGGGAAGTAAAAACAGGAACTCAAGGCAGGAACCTGGGGCAGAAACCATGGAGCAAGGCTCCTTACTGGCTTGCTGGTTCACCCCCTAGCTTCCCTCAGGTACCTTTCTTTTCTCCCTCCCTCCCTCCCTCCCTCCCTCCCTCCTTCCTCTTCCCTCTTTCTCTTTCATCCTTCCTTCCTTCCTTCCTTCCTTCCTTCCTTCCTTCCTTCCTTCCTTCCTTTCTTTCTTTCTTTCTTTCTTTCTTTCTTTCTTCCTTTCACGGTTTCTCTTTGTAACAGCTCTGGCTGTCCTGGAACTAGCTCTGTACACTAGGCTGGCCTTGAACTCAGAGATCCACCAGCCTCTGCCTCCTGAATCCTGGGATCAAAGGCATGCACCACCACCACTGGCTCAGCTACCTTTCATATACAGCTCAGGGCTTCTAACCATAGCAGGTAACTGCCCGCAGTGGGCTGGACATCTCCCATCAATTAATAACCAAGACAATTCAATAGGCCTATCTGATTGTGACAACCCCTCAGCTGAGACACCCTCCTTCCCAGGTAACACTTGGTTGTGTCAGGGTGGCAATAGAAACTAACCAGAGTGCCTGTTACCCACCTCTTGTAACAAGTGTGTGGCCCCATGTTGCAGAGAAGATAATCATGACTTCAGGAATCCCGCAGGCTGCAGGAGGCCACACAGCTTTTAAATGCTGCATTAGCACCTAAACAGCCCAGGCTGCAGGTTTGAGGGCTCAGCCATGAAATCAAATGGAGGATGCTGGGTAGATGAGAAGATGGGTAGGGGGATCTTCCAGGGCAGTCTGGGTCAGGGGGAAGGGAGGGAGACAGGAGCCCAGCTAGTGCTCTTAACGTCCCACCCACACGCCCCCCTTCACCCTGGTTCTTGCTGATGGAGTCTCACTTAGTCCAGCCAAGGCTCTCTCTCAGGCTGTGCAGGGCAGACTGGAAGTGCCTCAGGTTAGTTAGTGCTCTGGGAGATGATTACCCTGGAGTTGGTGCTAAGTACCCTAGACCCTTAACTTGCTTGCTCCTCCTGTGGGATAGATAATCCAAGGTTTGTTAAACTCTGTCTCCTAGAGGTTATCAGTGGAGCGAACTCCTGTTGCCTACAGGGGTCAATGGCTCACGAAGACCTTCTTGCATTGGCAGTTTCCCTTGTCCCACTACCCAGCCTTTTCTGGGAGCACCTCCCAGATAAGCTACTTGCTCTGAGATCTTGGTCTTGGGGTTTGTCTGGCGAGGGTTCTGGCCCAAGATAGGCATCTCATGACCACCTCCCCCCCCCCCCCATAGAGCTTAAAAAAGGAAGCAGTTATGGGAAGCCCATGCCTGGAACAGTATGGTGATGCTCAGAGTGGATCATTTCAGTGGAGGTTCCAGGGGGTACAGCTCTGGGAGTATGTACACACACACACCCACACACACACACACACACACACACACACACACACACACCATTGAGAGAGCTGGTGGAGAAATAAGGAATATGTAGATAGAAATATAGGGGAGAGAGAAACACAGGATAACCTTAGGAGGGCCTGGGTCAAAATCCACCAGCCCCTCCTGTCTCTACTAAAGGGCTTTTAAAGGAATGCCAAGGGGGAGAGCAAAAGACTTCCCCCCAGCACAGCCAAGTGCAGACCATCCCAGACACCTGGTGACCACACACATGGTCAAGCCATCCCCTAATGCAGCCCTGCTGTGTAAAGCAAGCTCAGATTTCACTAGGAAGCTTTTGTAGGCTTCCACACCCCATGCACACATACATGTATATACCTGCACATATATACACACACCATGTACACACATACATACTGCACACACATACATGCCACACACACAAATACATACCACACACATAAATATATATGCACATATACTATATACACACATATCATATATACCCCTACTACACACCACACACACACACATATATATATACATATTCACACATATACACACCACACATAAAGATACACACCATACACAATCATATTCATATATGCATATGCACATACATATACACTACACACACATCATATACACACCCACCAAATACACACACACATGTGCATATGCACACCATGTACACATACATACACATACCATACACACACTACACTAATACAGACAGATACACACTAAACACAGACATGTACATACATGCATATTCATGCACACACATACATACCACACACACAGATATACACTATCCACATAAGTACACACACAGGCATATGCTCACACATACATACTATGTACACACAATCATACATAGACCCACCACACACACACACACCATACATACAACCTATACAGTTTCTGGGCACTGAGCCATGTGCAGGTTCCCTAGTTCTCTGGGTTTGTAGATGTCTTCCTTCTCAGGCACAGGAATAGGTAGCTCCCCAGGGGTAAGTCTAGAAGCCAGGTGCTTGGTAGGAGTGTCAGGATGACTAAAGGCACAGCAGGTAGAGTGGGTGTAAACAGTGCGTCAGGGTCAGCATTCTAGCTCTGCCCCAAGTTGTGTGACATTGGGAAAGTAGCTGCTCCTCTCTGAGCCTCCTCAGCCTCTGAGACTCTGTGTCTGCACTTACATCCGACCTCCGTGATGGGGAGATGAGTTCGTGTCACTGACATTTTGGGTACTGGGGAGAGGGTCACAACTTTCATCCTTAGAGCAAAAGCTGGCTTCTCTGCCTCCATCGGGTCTGGAGTCCCCTAAGTCACTTGCCATTGCCTGGAAACGAGCTGTTCAGCTCCCTCAGACTTACACCATCAGCTCCACCACTGTGAAGCTTGTGAGGCCACACAGGGCTGCCTGTGACTCACCTTCCTTAGAAACCTGCTGGGCTTGGAGACTGTTGTCATGGTATGTCCCTCTGGGACGTAGGGCTTTGAGTAAACACAAAGGGTTGATATCTCCAAATGACGTGAGAAGCACTCAAATAAAATGAACTCCTACGATACTCAGCTCAGAATAGAGAGAAACAGCTTGAGAAACTGCTCATTTTGAGCCTCTCCCATCCATGCAGGCTCATGTAGTCCTCATGGAAATTTGGTCATTTTGGTTGTCCCATTAGCTACATCTTTTTTGAAAAATGTTTGTTCTTAATTCACACCCGAGAAAGAGGACTACAGAAATGTTACATGTCTGCCTTACAGATGGGCTAAAATGCCTTTGTTACAGATAATGAAAAGTCCCATTAAAATTGTCTTCATCCATAGCGATCGTTAGTTAGTTGGATACTGAGATGTCTGGCTGTGCAGGTGGTTCTGGGTTCCTGAGTCGGCAGCCTGACATCGTCAGTGACTTGAAGCCGTTCCGTCGTCCTTGAGACTTTCCCACTATGAGCAGCTGATTTGTCATCTGTGTGGCAGACACTGTGCCATGTGCCTTTATGGACTCACAGAGCAGTGGCTGAGACCCAGGGTGTGGGCCAGCTCTTCTCAGTCTGGCCCCTTCCTCTGTGTCTCCAGATCACAGTACAGGCTTTAGTTGTCTCTAGGGGCAATCCCCACCCTCTCTTCCAGCTGGTTCCAGGAAGACCTCAGCATCTTCTGCGGGACCACACTTGTGGTGTTTCACGTTGGCTGCCAACTTGATTGGGTTGAGAGACGTGTTGCTTAGAAAAACGTACTTCTGGGTGTGTTTGTAGTTATGGAGAGGGTTGGCATGTGGGAAAACCACCGAGGAAGAAAGACCTGCCCTGCGTGTGGACAGCACCATCCAGTAGGCTGGGGCTCCAGTGGAATAAAAAAAGAAAAAGTGCCAGGACACATGTGAGCGCCACTCTAAGTGGCTGTTGTGGCTGTCACCAGCTGTTGACCTCCAACTCTGGCTTCTTCAGCCTTTTGCTGTGGATTTACATTCACAGCTTTGGGAGCTTCCAGGCCTCATTTGTTTGGTTTCCTGAGACAGGGTCTGCCTTTGCAGCTGGGCTGTCCTGAAACTCACTATGCAGATCAGGCTGGCCTTGAACTCACATACCCTTGCTTGCTTCTGTCTCCTTAGCAAAAGAGTGAAGGTGTGTGCCACTCAACCTCCAGATCTACAGTCTCCACATGAAGACTGTGTCATTGATTCTCCTTGTTCTGAGGGTCTATCTTCTGGAGAGAGAATTCGCTGCCTCTCCAGTGTGCAGAGAGCCATTGTTTGAGTAGCTAGATTCCAACTGTGTAATCTAAGGGAAAAAAGTACTTTTATAATTTTATGTGTGTGCTTTATAATTCTGCTCATCTAGAAAAGCCTGGATTAACATCCCCTACTGCCCTAGTCCAGGGAGGGCCCATCTTGGTTCCTTGAGAGGATTAGGATTTTGGGACACTTTAGGGCTGATTCTCAGTGATCTATATCCTGATTGAAAAGGTGTCTGGGTCGGACATTGGGCATCTTTGTTATTCACCCATAATTGTACTCACTGCAGAGATGTTTTAAGGAGTACAAGAGAAAGGTTCTGAGATGTCCTGAGTTATACTAATAAGGTGTGGAGAATGGAGAGAGGAGAGGGTGGATGAACTGTAACAGGAATGTATTGAAAACCTGACTCTGACCCCTCAGCTTATTGGACACCAGGTGCCCATGTGATCTGTGTATGGAAAAGCCTCAGCCATCCAGCCTAGCCAGCTCTGGAGTACCAAGCTTCCTCTTAATCAGTGGCTCACCTCTTCCAAACTTTGCCCCTTATATTAAAGTCCAGAAGGGAAAGAGAATCACACACACACACACACACACACACACACACACACACACACACACACACACACACGAGATAAAAGGAGACAGCCAGAGAAACTAGTGGCTCCTTAGCCCAAGAAGCTGGGAGCTCCAGAACCAGATGGATTAACAAAGGGCCAATGAGGCTGCGGGCCTGGAGCATCCCTGGACAGTTGGTAGTAGGAATCTATGTTCAAAAGCAGAAGAAACTACAGTGTGACATTCACAGGCCATAATATTAGCAAAGCCACACTAGTTTAAGAAGACCCTAGTTTTCATGAATGGCAGGCTTCCTCCTCCTGCCTCTTCTTAGTTCACTGACCTGCGTGATAGTCCCTCTGAAGCCCTCACAGATACACTAGCCATGTGCCCTGTTAGTTTCTTAGCATCCCTTCATGCATCAAGTTGACAGTCAAGATCAACCATCCGACCTCACTCCAGACTTTCCCACTATTTTACTAAGAACCAGTGTGAATTTACTGTCACCAACTTAGCCTCCCTTCTCCACAGTTCCCTCCAGGACCATTCCAGGGGCACAGTCCCCATTGCTCTCCAGCTCTGCTGGTGGCTGCAGTGAAGCTGCAGCCCAGGTCCTGGCCCTTTCTGTTTCCTGATCCAATTCCCACAATGGCTCAATCACCCTTTTTATTTCAGAGAACTCTTGGCCTCTGAGTTTTAGTTTAGCAGGGGTCACCAAGGCTTTCTCAGGGCAGTAGATAAAGCACGGGCTTGGAGCTGGCTGATCTGAGATGTTTTAATTCCTCTCTCTGTTACTGTGATAAAATACCCTGATAAAAGCAAGGGAGAAAGGGTTTACACTGGTTCACAGTTCAAGGACACAGTTCATCATGGCGGGGGAGTCAAGGTGGCAGGAAACTGAAGCAGCTTGTCATACTGTATCCACAGTCAGGGAGGAGAGAGAGAGAGAGACAGAGAGAGAGAGACAGAGAGAGACAGAGAGAGAGACAGAGAGAGACAGAGAGACAGAGACAGAGAGACAGAGATAGACAGACACAGACAGACACAGACAGACAGACACAGACAGACAGACAGACACAGACAGAGACAGAGAGTGTGTGTGTGTGAGAGAGGTGTATGTGAGAGAGACAGAGAGAGAGGTGTATGTGAGAGAGACAGAGACAGAGAGATAGAGTGTGTGTGAGATAGTGTGTGTGTGTGTGTGTGGGAGAGAGAGAGAGAGAGAGAGAGAGAGAGAGAGAGAGAGAGAGAGAGAGAGAGAAAATCCTCGTGCTCAGCTCATTTTCTCCTTTTTATAGAGTTCAGGATCCCAGCCCAGGAGACAGTACCACCCTCAGTAGGTGAGTCTCTGCACCTCATCGAACTTAATCCATACCCCCACCCCAGGCATGCCCAGAGGCCCATTCCCAGGTGATTCTAGAGCTCATGAAGTTGACAACTGAGATTCTCCATCACAGTGAGGGAGCTGCTGTAACAGGTGAACTCTGGTGTCTCAGATGCTCAGCACGCTGAAGTTTATTCTCCCTCACACAAGGTCAGTTGGTGGCAGAGTCAGGAGAGGTTCTTCTCCACACAGCCATTCAGGGATCCAGACTGACAGATCCTCTGTGCCTTTGACTCCTGCCTTTCAAGATCACCTGGATTTCATAAGTCAGAGCTTTAAGGACAGGGCTTGGAAAGGCTAGTGGGGGCCATCCATGGGAGTCTGTTGCAGCACTGAGTGGAACTCAACTGCATGGCTGTATGCAACCTCAGAGGGAGTGGAAACTGCAGGAAGAAATGGGATTGTAAAGGCACAATGGTCTCCGTCATGCTTGATTTAGAATCTGGAATCTGCCACACAATTTATAGAACTTAACATCCCTCACTATGTCTGGGACTCAGTCTCCTTGTTAGAGATGAGGCTGCTAATGACCTCTACGTCAGTAGTTAGCTGTCCTGGCTAGTTTTATGTCAAATTGATAAAAGTTTAAGACGTATGAGAGAAGGGAACCTCAACTGAGAAAACGCCTCCATAAGATTGGGCTGTAGGAAAGCCTTTAGGGCATTTTTTTAAACTTAGTGATGAGGGAGGGCCTTAACTCATTGTGAATGGTGCTGGGTTCTATAAGAAAGCAGGCTGAACAAACCATGAGAAGCAAGCCAGTAAGCAGCACCCCTTTCGTGGCCTCTGCATCAGCTCTTGCTTCTAGATTTCCACCTGGTTTGAGTTCAATAGACTATGATTCAGGAAATGTAAGTCAAATTAACCCTCTCCTCCCCAAGTTGCTTTGGTCATGGTATTTCATCACAGCAATAGTTACTCTAACTCGTGCATTAGCCTTGCAGGGAGAGTGATCCTTTTTCCAACATGCCCATGGAGCCCTAGTTTCTCCTGTAGAACACTGGCCTCTACTTACGGTTGTCTACCTGCTGGTCAGGTCCTTCTGGAAGGACATTCTGGAGAATGAACTCCTTCAGAATGGGGCTGTGCAGCTACTAGCCAATAGGTATCTGATACCCAGCCTGGAGCCAGTGTTCAGCAGGCGTTTAGTGAATACAGGTGTAGGCAACGAAGGCACTGGGAGTTCATGTCAGTGCATGTGTGCTGAGAGTTACTCCTTTAAAAGTTTTTGCTCAATAAATATCCCTACCTCCATATTCCATCAGGATGTGGTGGGGGAGGTGAGGGAAGTAAAGAAGGCAAGGAGGAGGGAGGGCATCTTCCTCCCAACTCTCTCAGAGCCTGGACTATAAATAGTTCCAGTTGGAAACTGACTGCAGATTCCTCCAGCAAAGTCAGCATCCCCAGGACCTCTTCTCCTAGATGGGGACCAGGAGTGCTTCCTCATTAATCACAGCTCTTTAATTAACAGCTCTGAGCCAGGAACAAAAGGTGCTCACTGGGAGAACGCCAGCGGGCCTTGAACTCTGGCCGCCTGTTTTTATTTGGTGGACCCTCTGCCTTAGGGAACATGCCAGGCGGGGGGGATGGGGTTTGGAGGGCAAGCAGCTGGCAGGCTGGCTGCCTGTCTCAGCTTTGGACCGGACGTCACCTCACAGCACTGACTGTGGGGCTCTGAGTAAATTTTGGCAGCTCTGACGTCTTCAGGCCAAGGCTAACTAATTGGTCTGAGGTTGGGCAGTCATCATAGTTCCTCAGGTGTGTCTATGGGGCAGTCTCCAATCATTGGTCTAGGGAAGGGAGGCTCAGTGGAAGGTATCTACCTGGGCTTGAACAAAAGACCCAGAGATAAACATGGACCATATCTGAGGCCCAGGGCATCTTGGGGCCCTTGTCTTCTTGTTTAGAGTAGGAAAGGATACTCCAGCTTTTGACCTTCTAGGGGCTCTCCATGCTGCTCAAAGAGTGCTGGGTTACAAAAACAGGACCCTGGGCAGAGGCTGTGGGGGAGAGCCTGACAAGCAGGGGTTGTCTGGCTCCTGCTAAGTCCCCAGCCTAGCATTCCTCCCTCTGGATTGCTGATGTACCCTAAGCCTTGTTTCTTCTCTCCTTCCCTTCTGTTCCCGTGTTCCAAGCATAGAGGAAGGACTTTGAACAGTGACCTGGTCCTTTCTGAGTCTTATTAGCATGGTGTTCTCCATGCTTGGGTCTCTTCTCTTGTGACAGAAGGACACTGCACAGTTACTCATAAACCCTCACTATTCAAACTAGAGATGGTCTAGTTTTTACTCTACATGCTATCCTTGACTGTTTGGAGTCAGCCACTTGAAAAGACTAAACTGGGAATCAGAAGGATTCTGAGATTGATTAGTGATGTCTGTCAGGAGTGCAGGAGGGGGTAAATGAAACCAATTTGATCAATTTGATGAAGTAAAAAAACACTGTCATTTAAAACTCAACCTTTGTTTCTCCAGTTTAGGGAGAATCTGGCATACATTAAAGTGGTCAAATTATGCTTTTTCCCCCCTGTTTATAATTCCATTAGCTTTGCTTGGCTCACCATGCACTGGCCCTCTTCATCCTTAGAGGGATTTTGTTGATGGATTTTTTTTTCTGTCTCTTTTCTGGGAGCCTTGATGTCTGACTCCCTAAAGTTTTCTGTGTGTCACTAGGATCCAGAGGGTGATGAGTCTTGGTCATGCAGCAGGCAGCATACGCCTGTTCTCTGGGGTACCACTGTGTCCTCACACTGTGGTGTCAGGCCAATTATGTCTCCTTTCTGAGCCTTGCTTACCTTTTATATAGCACAGTAAAAATTCTAATTTCCTCCCAGAACATCCTGAGGAGCCCATGAACAAATGGATTTAAAGTGCTCAGAAAATATAAGCACCAAGATGTTTCACTCCTGAGTTTTAAATACCAAAGCCCATGTTTTCTTCTTCCCTTTTGTCAGCCATCCACGATGGGGCTGAAGCACTTTTTTCACACCCCCCTTTTTTGACCCCTACTTCTTCACTCTGAAGTTTTAATTCATATCCTCCCAAACTTCTAATTTCCCAACCCCCGCCATCAATCAACAACTAGTTTCCTAGCCTATCCTAAGCCTAACCAAGGCGTTATGTCCATGCACTTAGATTCCAAAATGGTCGGAGGTCGGAATGGTAGGGGCCCTGCCTTTGGCGCTGCCGCTGTCCATGGTGCTGATCCACCTCTCTCTTAAGTACAGGTCGCAGGATCAGAGGTGATTCTTAGGAGTAATCTGGATATTTAGCATTTTATCCCCAGTGTCTTTCCCCAATCTACTTGAACACTTATCTGTGCAGATTTCTAGGTCATCTAGACATAGGGACAAGACACCTGGGTAAAGAGCCTGGGAATCCAAGAGCACAGTGCTGGGGACAGACGTTACTGCCTGGGATAAAAGATGGTCTGTCTGCTGGCCCAGGGAGGTGCCTCACACTTGCTTCTCACTGATCAGTGCCAGCAAGCGTTCCAGGGCCAATGCTAAATGCCGGCTGTAAATCTCGCTTAAAGGGCCATGAGGAGCGGCTTCTGGCTGTGAGCATCCCTGCCATTATTCTTTACTAGGCCCTTTTAACCGAGTTGGGAACAGGGCAATATTTTGTTCAACTGTAGCCATCTAAAAGAATCTCAGCAGAGTTTAATGGCTAGGGTGTGGGCAGCATGTCCCTCCTGGGGGTTCTGGGGCCATCTGAGGCCAGCTCTGGGGCTATTTGGATGCATGGAGTCTGGGGCAGTTCCTGCAGGGGCCCTGCCCAAGTCCATTGAACCCTTGCCTGGGCTGCCTACCAATAATCTCCACTGACACACACTCACACACTCACATACACCACACATAATTTTTAAATGAAAAAAAATAAGACTATGCATATTGGCCTAAATAAAATATATTATCAAAGTTAATTTTACTTTTTAAAACCCTTTTTTAAACATGACCCTAGGATAGTCTAAAGTATGTGGATAACTCATATTTGCAGTACTAAAGATCCAGTAATGAAATCTACCTAACCATGAGGAAGTCAGCATTCTGGTCCCTTGACTCATATGCTGGGCTCCAGGCAGAGAAACTGAGGCTCAGCCCCTTAGTCAGTTTGTGCAAACAGTTTTTTTCTGGGGAAAAATGAAGCTCAGGGAACAGGCTGATACATGAAGCTCACACAGGGTCAGTGAGTGTCTTGTTGCACAGCTCATGCTAGGTGCCAGTTGAGGGCACTACCTCAGTTTCTTTCTACCTCTTAATCTAGCATGCCAACTTCTGCCTAGCCTATGAATTGTGGGCTTATTCTAATGGGGAATTCAACAGGTCTGTTCAGCTGGCCCCATAGGTATGGTTTGCCTTCCCTGTCACTCAGAGGGAACACTTTTGCTTATTGACTAGACAGTCAACTTTGTAGCCCATAGCAGGCTGAGGACTTACCATGAGTCTGGCACCATGCATTGCATTTCATTTATATTATTATTTAACCCTCATGTTCTTGTTTTATTCTGTTGCTGTGACAAATTCTAAGACAAAAAGCAGCTTAGGGGAGGAAAGAGTTTATTTGGTTTACACTTCCAGGTCATAGTCCATCACTGATGGAAGTCAAGACAGGAACCCCATCAGGAATTTGAAACAGAAGCCATGGAGTAATGCTCCTTGTGGTTTCTCCTCTGGCTTGTTTTCAGATCCGTGCTTAGTTAGGTTTTTAAGACAGCCTGGGCCCACTTGCCAAGGGAATGGTGCCACCCACAGTGGGCTGGGCTCTCCACACCAATTAACAATCAAGACGATACTCCACAGAAATGCCCACAGGCCATTCTGACATGGGCGATTCCTCAACTAATATTCCCTTTTCAGGTGTCTCTAGGCTGTGTCAAATGATAGTGAAAGCTGACTAGGACTCCTCATAAAGAGCCTTTTAGGTAGATGTCTGGTGGCTACTCACACCATAGAAACATTTTCTTTATCCTTATGTACTTGGATTTCTGCCTCTATTAATCACTTCTCAAGTCTAAGATACACCTAGCACAGAGTGGTCAATAGGTTGTTTCATCTGTCATCTCCAAAGATTGGAAGTGAGGGCCAAAAGCATTGTTGAGAAGGACTCAGAGTTGGAGCAGGTTTTAGAACTCAATTTATACGATATATTCAGTAGCTAATGTAACCATATGTAGGAGTTTTGTCTCAGAGGAAGGGGACTGTGTGGTATGTTCCCAATAGGCGGAACTAAGAGAGGTTACAGGGAGAATGCTGTTGATTTGTCTAGTCAGACTCCATCCAGGCTACACACTTTAAAGGGACAGGGCTAGCAAAAAGCAGCCATCAGGAAGAGAGGTCACAACTCTGCTTTAGGTGAAGGTTAATAGAATGAAGTGGGCCAAATTTACATAGCCATTCTTCTTTATATAGCATTGTGTTTCAGTAGTTTGGT
This sequence comes from Peromyscus leucopus, assembly GCF_004664715.2. Taxonomy (NCBI): domain Eukaryota; kingdom Metazoa; phylum Chordata; class Mammalia; order Rodentia; family Cricetidae; genus Peromyscus; species Peromyscus leucopus. The sequence continues at coordinate 135,457,668 of NC_051066.1, forward strand.
AAATGTTAAGTAAGGACCTACAAATTCTGGAAATGTAATAGTGAATGTGGACATCTCCTGATGGCCCCTTCTGATCCTCATTAGGCCCTCTCTGCCCTCCAAGAGGATGACTCTGATAGAACACAGCTATAGACTCCCTGGTCCGAGCAATAGAAAGTCTGAGGGAGGCTATGGTATTCATTAGCCTCCAAGAGCTCACTGTGTAGATAGAAGCTGAGGCTTTGATCCCCCTCTCCATGTAGCCTTGTATCTGAGCATTCTTTTTGCCACAGGCCCTGTCAGATCCTTTCTGGATGTCAGGTCCTTGGGAGCCATAGATACACATGAGACAGGCAGAGGAAGGGGTGGACTTTAGGTCAGTCTCACTCTCAAGAGCTCCAAAGATCACCACCTCCTCCTCCTCCTTGCTGCCTGGAAGCTCTGGGTCTTGGACTGGGTGTGTGTGTCCCACACTGGAGAGAATGAATATATAAAGTTCTAATTATCTTGAGCGACTCATTATTTTAAGTTTCATGATAGGAAGATGTTTTTAAATGTTTTTATTAGTAACTACAGATAATAATGGGCTTCATTGTGGCATTTTCATACAAGTATTAATATATCTTGATTATATTTCCCCATTGGCACTAATCTTTGTTTCTTCTTTTGATTTTTGGTGAAGCAATTAGTTAAATTTATGTTTCTTACAGGACATGTTTGAGGACTTCTTAGCAAGTGCATGGGTGACTGGCCAGTGGCTACACTACTGAAGAAAATGTCTGTCTTCATCAGCAACCATCAGTTGCCTATAGATCTTTAAGAAGGGGTGGGGCCTTATGAGCACCTCCCTTCTCCCTTGATGAGTCCAATCTTGTGCTGGTGATTTCAGTTGCTGTGAGTTTATGAGTGCAATGGCTATGTCATGCCCAGGAGACAGTATTCTGCAGTGCTCTACCCATTTGTCTGAACTTGGAGAGGGTGACAGCAATATCCCACTTAAGGAGGAACATTCAGTAATACTTGTTCTCAGCACTTTGATCAGCTGTGAGTCTCTTCAGTAACACAGACCCACTATGGGATGTTCACCATGCATCTCGTCGTTATGTACTGTAGAGAAACAACAAAATTTTCATGGTAGGAAGGATGTATGAAGAATGTGTACATGGTGAAGAAGTGTTATCCCTAACCTATAAAAATCTTTAAATTAATAAGAAAAGGACAAACAATCTAATATAAAAATGTTCAAAGACTGAGGAGAGCTTTTTAAAAATTCCAATCTAGATGTTCTATAAGCAAAAAAATTAATTTCACAAATAACCTAAGAAATGCAAATAAAATAATTTGTTACAGTTGATAGTGATTAAAAATAAAAACAGCTGATTATTTTGAGGTAGAAGGGAAGTAAACTCTTATGACATGAGAGATACATGGACATTTGTGAGCCTTTTCACAGTGTGAGAAAGCTTATTTATGCTTGAAATTCGCATGTCATTTAAATTGGTGCCTCCTGGTTTCCCTGCTTTTCTCAAGTGTAAATTGGTGCTTCTACCTCTAGCATCCATCCTAGGGTCCTAACTAGACAAGTACACATAGATACAGGTGCAGGACTATTTACCACAGTGTTGTGGAAAGGAAAAAAAAGAACAGAAATAAATGCCTGTGTCTCTGTGATTCACTAGGTAAATTCTGAGACAGTGGTTAGGAAGGGCTAAGGTGGTGCATGGCTAGTGACTCAGAAACAGCTTCTCAGATGCACACAAGAAACAAATCCCTCTAGGTGCAACACAGTCCCATGGGGGTGTAGGGAACCACAAAATGTCCTGATGTTATTGGGTGGCTGTCTTGGTCTGATGTAGCACTGAGGGATTTTGGTTTCTATTAGCATGCACCATTTCAGTCATACTAAAGATTAAAGACCACCTTAACCCAACACTAACCTGCTTGGTGTGCTTTCCTTATCATGAAATCTAGAGTAAGGAAGTACTCAAGATGAGTAGACTGTGGAGTCTTTCCCTCTGTCCAATGTGGGACCACCTGCTGAGTTCTCAAGGTTTCCATCTACCTAGATATTGAAAGAGGTCATCAGTGGATCCCTTGAGACTGATACAGCCATTCACTGTTTAAAGACAGAAACTTTTGTCATCTCAGACAAAGCAATTGTATCTTTATCTTTCTTTGTACTGGCTAGTCTTTTTTTACTCCTGCCTTCGCATCAATGGGTCTTTAAATCCAGTGGGTTTAACTCTAAGGATCTTTAACCCAACAACACTCAGTGAAGCTGTCCATCATTTGAGTCCTTGGGGAGGAGTTAAAGAGCAGGCGATGGCAGTCTTAGATGGCAAGTCTATTCTCAGCAGACTTTGGTTCTATCTTGGACATCATTGCTTAGTGTGAGACCATAGGAGAGAAGATGTTGGGAGGGCTGGAAGGAGAGACCTGAGAGCACAGGGATGTGGCCACTGATGAGGATTGGTGCACTGTCCTTGCCAACCCTTTCATACCCTGTCTAATTTCTTCCCTAACTTCATGGCAACACTATTGGCTAGGATAGTGAAATTCTTTATCTACATTAACCATGTCCATCCCACTTTCAAATATTCTGTTCCATTGACAGACAGCTGTCCGGGTTTTGGTTTGGGAAATAAGACCACTGCACCTTTGAATGCTTCATCTCCTCTGGGCCGCAGTGTAGGAAGAGAGTGAAAGTTGGTATTCAGGTATGAGCCTGAGGAAGGGTGAGAGGGAGGGATGGATGCTGGGGGACCCCGAGATATTTTCTTTCTTGTCTGTTTTTTCCACCCTATTCCTTTTCCCTCCATGTCAACACCAAACAAGACAGGACTAAAATTAATGGGGAAAGCAGCAATTAGCAAATTAGGTTAGCGGCGTGTTGCCGAGTGGCGCGGCTGCCAGGTGCGGGGTCTCTGGCAGGATATTTATTAGGGCCTGTCAGAGAAGTGACACTTTGATAAATGGAGTTGGGTAATCAGCCCTCTCCGACAGCAAGCATTGTGAGGTCTCAGCATGCGCCACTGCAGAAGAGAGCCTTTGTTAGGATTAAGAAAAAAAACTTCACATGCAGAAAAATGACACGCAGCAGCCCACTGTCTCGGAGAGTAGCCTCGAACTTAAATCCTGGTATCCAGGGTACATCCCGAGGGGTCTTGGGGTTTCCTTTTGGAATGGGCAGCTGGGAAAGCATAGTCAAAAACAACCGAAGTGGAAAAGTCTCCCTGAGCTTTTGAAATGTCCTAGAGTTGAGATGAAAGATAGGAGTGGATTTTAAAGAATAACCAGGTGGGTGGAGGGCAGCCTTCTCTGGGCTATTCTGTGACGGTGACCATGTGCTGAGATGCCAGACTGGCTGGAACTTGAATGAGAAGCACAGGCAGGGTAGCTCTGTAGGATGGTGAAAGGGTCGTGTGTTCTCCACCCACTTTTGGCATGATGCCTTCTGTAGGAATCCTCCCCACAGCACACAGATGCAGCCCATCTCTCTAGTGACCGACCGGCTCCCTCGGTGGATGTGATGGTGGAATCTTCGCTGTCAACTTGACAGTGTCTGAAATCATCCAGGAGGCAAACCTATAGACACATCTTGGGGAGTTTCTAGATTGAGTTAATTGAGGTGGGAAACTCAGATTGTGGTTGGTGTCATCCCATGGGTTAGGGTCTCAGACTGAATAAAGAGAAGTAAACTGAGCACTGGTGTTTCCCTCTCTCTGGTTCCAGATGGTGGGCACCATGTGACTTGACACCTCACACATCCACAGCCATGTCTTCTCTCATGATGGGTCACCTCAAACTGTGAGCCCAAACAAACATCCCCTTCCTTATGTCGCTTTTGTCTGGTGTATTATGTCACAACAATGGGACATGTAACTGATACAGGAATGTTCAATCGCCAAGTAGAGTGTTCACACCACAGCCCCAAGTGATGAGGTGTAGTGGAGTGTTCACACCACAGCCCCAAGTGATGAGGTGTAGTGGAGTGTTCACACCACAGCCCCAAGTGATGAGGTGTAGTGGAGTGTTCACACCACAGCCCCAGGTGATGAGGTGGAGTGGAGTGTTCACACCACAGCCCCCAGTGATGAGGTGTAGTGGAGTGTTCACATGGCCCCCAGTGATGAGGTGGAGTGGAGTGTTCACACAGCCCCAGGTGATGAGGTGGAGTGGAGTGTTCACACCACAGCCCCCAGTGATGAGGTGTAGTGGAGTGTTCACACAGCCCCAGGTGATGAGGTGTAGTGGAGTGTTCACACCACAGCCCCCAGTGATGAGGTGTAGTGGAGTGTTCACACCACAGCCCCAGGTGTTCACACCACAGCCCCCAGTGATGAGGTGTAGTGGAGTGTTCACACCACAGCCCCAGGTGATGAGGTGTAGTGGAGTGTTCACACCACAGCCCCCAGTGATGAGGTGTAGTGGAGTGTTCACACAACCCCAGGTGATGAGGTGTAGTGGAGTGTTCACACAGCCCCAAGTGATGAGGTGTAGTGGAGTGTTCACACAGCCCCAAGTGATGAGGTGTAGTGGAGTGTTCACACCACAGCCCCAGGTGATGAGGTGTAGTGGAGTGTTCACACAGCCCCAGGTGATGAGGTGGAGTGGAGTGTTCACACAGCCCCAGGTGATGAGGTGGAGTGGAGTGTTCACACAGCCCCAGGTGATGAGGTGGAGTGGAGTGTTCACACAGCCCCTGGTGATGAGGTGTAGTTGAGTGTTCACACCACAGCCCCAGGTGATGAGGTGTAGTGGAGTGTTCACACAGCCCAGGTGATGAGGTGGAGTGGAGTGTTCACACCACAGCCCCAGGTGATGAGGTGTAGTGGAGTGTTCACACAGCCCCAGGTGATGAGGTGTAGTGGAGTGTTCACACCACAGCCCCAGGTGATGAGGTGTAGTGGAGTGTTCACACAGCCCCAGGTGATGAGGTGGAGTGGAGTGTTCACACAGCCCCTGGTGATGAGGTGTAGTTGAGTGTTCACACAGCCCCCAGTGATGAGGTGTAGTGGAGTGTTCACACAGCCCCCAGTGATGAGGTGTGAAGGACCAGGCTGATGTCCTGAAATGGGTCACTGGCATTTTCTGAAGCTCTGCTGGACTTGGTAAATATCATCAAAGCCTGGCTCCCCTTATGAGCAGACACATCTGGGGAGCCACTGCTGTTGTTTCCCAGCCCTTTGGCTGGGTGACCTAAGGACATCTAGGTCAGTTTTCTGCAGTGACCTACTGACAGCAGGGTTCCTCTGGCTTAATCAAAACTTACTAGTTAACAGAACCAGCAAATATTATGGGGGTGTTGAGTACTGCAGTCCTACTCTGGCCCTCACATGTCACTTCCCTATCCTATTGGACTGTTTCCTCTGCCTCTGGTTCCTGTCTAGTGCCTTCTCTGGATCAAACCTGCATAGATATTGATCCAGACTGAGTAGCCTGAATTTGCTGTTCTTCTTGCTCACTGAATACTGGGATAGCTGACCTTCCCACTTTGGGGCCAGGTCCATAGCAGAGGCCAGCCTCAGCATTCTCTTCTCTCCTCTCCTTCTCCCCCTCCTCCCTTCTCCTCCTCCTCCTCCTCCTCCTCTTCCTCCTATCTCCTGCTGAGGTTCAGGGAACTGCAAGCCTAATCTATCCCCAGCATGGATGTATGTGAGTTTCTCGGTCTTTATTGACCTCTAATAGGTATACCCCTAGAGTACAGAGTACAGAGTCTTATCTTTCCTTAACACGTGGTCCTGAGCTGTAGTGCTAAGGAGGGACCTGTGTTTTTACTACTAATGGCTCTGTCTCTTGGGCCTTCTGTATTCCTTGGGGTTGAGACTCAGGTGAAGAGAGTCGATTCCTTTCCCACTTTACCCTTACCACATCCCATTCTGCTGAAGGATGCTGAAGTTTCAGTAGAAGGTGATGGAGAATTTCTTTCAGGAATTCTGCTCTGGGATGAAAGACAGGACAGTTTCATCTTCTTTTCCAGTTTGGCTGGCTTTAGAGAGTGTTTCCAGAGAAGTTTAATTGGGGGAAGACATACTGCAAATGCAGTTCTGAATTGAATCAAATGGAAAAAAGAGGAAGCTACTTGAGTACCAGCATTCACTTTTCTTGACTTCCTGATTTGCTCACTATCACGCGTTCCCTCTCATGATGGACTGTGTCCCCTTAGACCACAAGTTTCTTTCTGTCAAGTGTTTCGTAACAGCAATGAGATAAGCAACTAACACAGAAGGTGGTGCTAACCATATCCACATGGTAGCCTAGCATCTTACGAATGTTCTATCGAACGTAGTTCTCATAGGAATAATCCCTGATGTGTTGAGGACTAGATGCAGAGTACATGAGTCTGTCAGAAAAAGGACTCTCATCATACAGATAGTGGCTGTTGCTGATGGAGCCTTGACCAGGGAGTGATGCAGAATGGGTAATAGGTGGCCATAGGTTCTTGTCATGTTCTTATAGCTATATTTGGATGGGGAGGTCTTTTCTACCAAAGGTTAAGCAATAACTTATATGAAACCGTCAAAATGATCTCAATGAACTTGAAAGTTTTGGATGATAATGATACACATGAGAGTTCGGAGAGTGTGTGGTATGATGATAGGCTCCTGCTTTTGAAGGGCTTCAGACCCCCCTGTTGGCTTTCTTATAAAATACATGATTATTTTGGGCAGAAATGGAAACATGTGTTAGGCCACCCTTCTTTAGCAATTTGCAAAGCAGAGTATACTTGCAACCATGGCTACTTCAGGAGCTTGTCCTGGCTTGTCCCAAGGTGCAAAATTTCAAGATGGGATAAGGGTCACTCCCTATGAAGTCCCCCACTATCTTGGCATCTAATAGCATAGATTAAATTTGTTTATTTTATTTATTTATTTATTTATTTATTTATTTATTTATTTATTTGGTTTTTTGAGACAGGGTTTCTCTGTGTAGCTTTGTGCCTTTCCTGGATCTTGCTCTGTAGACCAGGCTGGCCTCGAACTCACAAAGATCCACCTGGTTCTGCCTCCCGAGTGCTGGGATTAAAGGTGTGCGCCACCACCACCTGGCTCTAATTTGTTTATTTTTAAACTTTATATAAACGCAGCCATACAGTATAAAATTCTTGTTTCTTTCATTCAATATGTTTGTGAAGCCCATACATATTGTCACAGTGGGGTAAGCATCATTAATATTCCTTGTTGTTTAATATTCCATGCTGTGAGAATATCTACGGTTTACTTATCCATTCTTTTGTGGATGGGCTTGTTGGAAGTTGTGAGCAGTTCTATGTGATCAAGGCCTTCTTGTACTGTACCTTCCGCCTTCACCTCCTACCAAGTCCCTCCCCTCCCTCTCTCTGCTTCAGTCACAAGGGCCTGCTATCCCTCATGCAGCCAGCAGGCAGGTATGCACCTTGGCTGTGAGTACATATTCCTTCCGTAGCCTGTAGATTCCAGCTCTAGAAATCTGGTGCCTCTCTCCCCAAACCTCTTCAGCCTTTTTCCAGATGTCCCCTTCTGGTGCCTTCTCCAGCCAGATGTTTAGTGCTCTAACTTTGCCAGTCTGTCCTCTTCCCTCATCCTGCTTTCTTCTCCAGAGCAGTCACCACCATGGGTCATACCAGACTTGTCACCTAGCTGTGTGTTGTCTGTGCTCCACACATCACTCAGTCTTCCTAAGGACATGGGTTCTGCTGATTGTTCATGTCACATCCATGGTACAAGCACGGAGCCTGCAGACAGTGACTCATCTAGAAATATCTATTGAATGAATACTTGTCTAAAATAGAGACAGTATCAGTTCTGAGCATAGGCAAGGCACCTCACCAAAAAGGAGCTTAGAATAATTACACCTGACACCCTCTGGGGACGTACATTAGATCTTGGTAAGTGCCTCATTCTTTTACAATTAGTTGCCTACTGACCAGTTAATAAGACCTAGAATTTTTCTTGGGATTGAATTTGAGCATTTCCTTTACTTGGAAAATCAATACGTTATTTATCTTCTGTACTCCCCAGCATTCTACTTGATTTATCAAAGATCTTTCCCCGTGACTTTGAGATGACATCAACTGACTTCTGCTGGTCCCGCCTACCTTGTTTGTGATAAAACTTCCAAGTGGAGTTTTGCATGGTCATCAGCCTTTTCTGTGCACCTGCCAGGTGCAGAGTGCTGTCCTATGCCCAAGGACATGGGGCCCAGCGGACATTTTCTTTGCTCTGGAACGCAGGAGTTAGGTGTGGGGGTGTGATATCATGGGTAAAATATCAGTGACCCAGTGAGGCTGTGTGGGATGGGATCACGGCATTCAGTGGACAGTGGACATTGTGAGGTGAGGCTAGGTGGGTGGGTATGGAGAGCTTGCAGACCCTGTTGGGAGGTTTCCTTGCTGTGGCTGATGAAGCCAACAAATATTTATTGAGCTTCTGTTACATTTGAGGTGCTGTGCTGAGCTTGGTGGACACAGATCATATTCTCATGAGTATGAAATGGCCCCCTAAGACCATGGATTTAAGCCTTAGTCCTCGACACAGCAGTATTCAGAGATGAGGCCTTGAGAGGTGATTGAATTGTGAAGGGTCTGATAGCATTGATGGATTAGCCCAATGATAAGTTTGTAACTTAATGGGCTACTTGGAGAGGGGGCCTACATGGAAGAAGTAGTGCTGGGGCAATGTCCTGGAAGGGCTTGTTTGTTGCAGATCCCCAGTCTCTGCTGCTGACCCCCATGTGGTGAGGAGCTTTGCTTCACCATATACTCTCACACTCCCCACATTAAGGAGACAGTCATGGAGAACAGCAAAGGTCATTGCAGGCACCAAGATGGTTTCCATTTTACCTGGTGTTCACTCTCTCTCCCTCTCCATCGCTCTCTTTCTCTCCCTCTTTGTCATAGCCCAGGCTAGCCCCACACTGTTGTATACAGGGTGCTGGTCTTTATCTCCTGATCCTGCTACCTCCACCTACCAAGTGCTGGCATAACAGGTGGGCTCCACCATGGCCAGCTTTTGAGGTTTCTTAATTACTGATTCCAAGTCTTTTTTTTTTTTTTTTTTTTTTTTTTTTTTAAATGAGACAGGGTCTCTCTACATATCCCTGGATATCATGTAACTCACTATGTAGACCAGGCTGGCCTCAAACTCATGTAAATTCACCTGCTTCTGCCTTCCAAGTGCTGGGATTAAAGGTGTGCACTACCATGTCTGGCCCTGATTCCAGATCCTTATTTATGGATCTATTCTGGTTTCTGCTTCTTCATGATTCAAGCATGGTGTGGTACATGACAGTTTCTTTTTAGTTCTCCCATTGGTTGGCAGACAGCCCTCCAGTGCATTTTTTTTTCTGTATTTTTCCATGTATGGTGTTGGTGATGACTCCTCTTCTTTTACTTACAACTTTATTTATTTGAGTTTTATTTATATTTTATTTCTCTATTTTTTATTACTCTAATTATGATTTGTCAATTTTGCTTAGCTTTAAAAAGAATTTAGGTTTAATATTTTTTCTATATATTTTCTGTTGCTTTTTAATTTATGCTTATTTAGGCTCAAATAATCAAGGCCATATATGACAAAACCATCACTCACTTTGGACAAGAAGAGAAAGAAGCATTTCCCTGTAAGATCTGAGATGAGAACAAGATGTCTGTTCCCAACATTTCTCAGGCTACTTCTGGAGTCTGTGGCCAGGGCAGTTGGACAAGAGGAATGAACAGAGGGCATGGAAGCCAGAGAGAGAGGGAGGGAGGGAGGGAGGGAGGGAGAGAGGGAGAGAGAGAGAGAGAGAGAGAGAGAGAGAGAGAGAGAGAGAGAGAGAGAGAGAGAGAGAGAAGCGGAATGATCTGCATTTGAAGATGATGTGACTTTCTGTGTGGGAAGCCCGAAGGTTGCCCCAGCAACCTGTAAAATCTAATTAGCAAGCCCATTACATGTCAGGATACAAAACAAACACACAAAACCTGGTCGCATCTCTATGCACCAACAACTAACTATGTAAAAGGGAAATTAGGAATATAATTCCACTTACAATAACATCACAAGGAACCAAATACTATGGTATAAACAACCAAATCAGTGAGAGATCTGTTCATTGAAATCTACGAAACAGCAAGGAAAGAAATTATAGGGGACAGAAAGACACGGGAGGATGGCCCACAACCACAGACTGGCAGATTCACCACTGTTTAAATGCAATCTATAGGTTCCATGCCATTCTTATCAAAATTCTCAAGCATTAAAAAATGTGTAATGGTAAAACCACGCAGCCTCTCTGGGGCAGGATTTCTGCCCCATAGTTAATGGGTTTTTCTTCTTAAGAGAAGATGGTGTGGTGGGGCAGGCAAACACATTGACTCTGAACTCAGCTGGCTTCTGATGCCCAGGGCACCAGTTATTCAGTCTGTAGCTGTAGGCAAACTTATCACTCCTGTGTGACTCAGTTTCCTTGTCTGGGAAATGCAGTCTTGGCTCACATAGTCATGAGATTACACAGGATCATTTCTGGCACATAAGAAGCCTTCAGTAAATATGGTTTGTTAATTGCTACAGAGTCCAAAGCTGACCTTAGCTTAACGTACACATCATTCTGACCAAGGTCCACATAGGCTCTACAGGCTATCCACACTCAGATGAACAAGGCAGCTCTGAGCTTTATGAGGGTGAAGAGGGTATACACACCACTTCTACTACTACAACCATCTTCACCCTCACCATCTCTACCAACCACCACCCCTTCCACAGCTACTCCCATGGACCCCTGTATCCATATCCACCTCTACCACTTACTCCACCTCCATCTCTTCCTAAACCTCCACTTTATTACCACTTTCCCCACCATATCCACTTCCATCTCCTCCTTTACCTTCACCTCCACCTCTACTACCTCATCCCCTTCTAAATGGCAGTTCATATTGGCTTTGGCTCACTGCATAGTTGTCAACGCATGTAACAGTACCTGATGTAAACAGTACCTGATGTAAACAGTACCTGATGTAAATAGTTCCTAGTTATATGCAACTACTATCATCCCTTTTAAAATAGTAGTGAACATTTAAAATATGTTTATGTCCATCATCTCACTTGATTTTTACAAAAGTTCATGATTTTAGAGGAAAGGTTGACAAACCCAGCCTATGGATTACTTGTAAATTCTGTGAGCTAACAGTGTTTTCTCACCCCCTTCTCTGTCTGTCTGTCTTCTCGTCTTTCTTTCTCTACTGGAGTATAAACCTTGTATGTGCTAGGCATGTTATGTTCTACTGTTGAGCTACAACCCAAAGCCCCCTTTCTCACATTTTTAAGGATTGTTAACCAGACAAAGAAGAATATAAGTTAAAACACCTGGCTTAAACACTCTCGCCAACCTCTTCTAGAGTATTAGTCGGGGTAAGCTAGGTTACACTGCAGTGATAAGCCTTCTTCTCCACGGCTCAGGCTAGCAAAGGTTTAACTCTTGCTGCGTTAATGGTGGCTGTGGGTCTGTGCCACCCTACGGCATCTGTCTTCCAGGTGCTTAACCAGCCAGGCTGTTTGAATTCTGCAGATCTGCTTTCTGACATCAGGTCTCTTGGCAGTGTGTTGAAGGAAGAGAGATGCTAGAGAATGTCAAGGAAGCTTTTTCCCAGCCATAAGCAGAAGGGACATTTAGTACCAGTCCATGTGTTCCATTAAACAGACTTTACCACAGGTCCTGCTGATCTGCAAAGGGTTGAAAAAGGTGAAGGTGGGGTACATGGGAGGAGATGAGGAAATGGAGTTGCTTAGAGGTCAATGTCATAGTTGACCTTCACAGCCAGGAAGAGCCAAACCCAAGCCTTTTCAAGTAAGTATGATTTTCCAAAACCCATGACCTTATCTACAAACAGCCTCCTCTCCTAAGCTCCTTGTCCCAGCAACAAACCCTATTAAACATCTCGTTACTTTGGAGTGGCTCAGACAGAATGTTCCCATGGCTGTTGGCATGTCTCCCAGAAAAGTCTGTTTAGCTCTCCCTGCCTCCCCTAGCCTCTGGCTCTGGCCCCAATGAGGGGCGGAAGGTGCCACAGTCTGAGTAACTCACGACTCCTTTGACTCCCCACAGTGATGAATGACACCCATCTATCCTGGCCTCTGTTGATGGCCCAGCTCGTCCATCACAGCTCAGAGCTCCCAGCTGATGTATTAGTGGCTGAAGAATGGATTTCTCAGAGCTCAATCTACTTGCGAAAGAAACTGAGCCAAAGAGTGGATTCAATCGAATTACTCGTTCACCCTGGCCAGAGCTGAGAGGCACTCTGGCAGTCCCTCTTGGGTCCCTGCAGAAATATGATTTGCAGTCCTTGAGCCGCCAAGCCATTTTCAACCAACTGGTCAGGGCATCACTTTAAAGAAAAAAAAAAGTATTCATGGGGGAGATAGTGGCCAATGGGCTTCATAATGGGAAACTAGACAAGCCAGGTGAATCTTCTAGTGGGAGAAGAGATGGGTGAATCAAGCCACATTTAGGGTGTGTGACTTGTACACCACTCAATGGGCTTGAGTTTGTGTCCTATTTCTGCTGCTCATTCTTTGTGAGACCTTGGGCAACCCACTTAAGCTCTGGGAACCTCAGCTTCACTGTTTTACTTGAGTGTCTGTTGTGAGGAGTAAGTGAGATCCTAGATGCACAGTGCTGAGCACAGCAAGCCGGGTACATGGTAAGTGATGACAATAGATATCAGATCTCCACCAGTTAGGAACCCTCAAATTGCCAGGGACACAGTGGCAGATGATAACGGTTTTAAATTATTTGTTATTCCTTCACTGAGAGATGGAAGGACTGCCCTCATGATTACTTCAACCAATAGGGCCTGGAAGAACTATGGCACATGGGGGCCTGGATAGCCTGTAAAAGAACCAGCTCCACTACTTACATTTTTAGGAACATGTCCCTTGATAAGGGGAGCATACAGTTCCTATGCAGCCAACAGGCAGGATGTGTATTTATCTCAAGATGATATTCTGTGAGGAAGCCCAAGGCAAAAACCTGGAGAGGCCATATGGAGGGAGATGCCTGACTGATCCTCACTGATTTCAGTCACCCCAAATGAGGTGCCAAACATGAGAGTGAAGATGCCATTTTGGATGTCCAGCTCCATCTTCATTTGACAATAGCCCTTGGTACCATGTAGCTGTAATTGCATGAGGGACTCCAAGGGAGACTATTCTTTCCACATGAGAGAGAAGTGGTAGGCTTTTCAGCCAATGTTGAGGGTGTTGGTTATTCATAAATAGATACCTGATATAGGAGCCAATCTAGATGTTATGGTTTGAATCTGAAATGTCCTCAACAGGCTCATGATTTGAATGCATCTTCTTGGGCTTTGGCCATATTTGGTAGGTTGTAGACTCCATAGGGGCTGGGATGTAGCTGGAAGGAGGAGGTCATGAGGGGAGGGGTGAGTCTTTGGAAGTTATTATACCCAACCCATGGTTCTTAACATTCTGTTTCTGGTCCTCCATGATGTGAGCAGCCTCTGTCCTATGCCCCTGAGGCAATGAACTGTTTCACTTTACCTTCCTCATGATGGTGATCTGAAACCATGAACCAAAATTAATACTTCCTCCTGTAAGCTCTTTCTTTCAGGTATTGTGGGTACAATGATGCACTAGATAACATGTTTATTCAACCAATATTTAGTGACTACCATTGAATGCCAAGAAGGACACTTGGAAGATGAATTTGGGGGTGCTGCTCTTGAGCTGTGGTTCTTTTCAGATCTTAAGGTTCCAAACTAAGTCTGCAGAGAGTGATTTTAATAGAGAATGCATGTCTTTCAGCCTCAGAGAGTGACACACCAATGTTTTGTTGTTGTTGTTATGAATTCCTACATTCTCCTACCCTTCTCCTGTTCAACTCCCTTCCTTAAGTAACTCATTATAATTTTAATTTTACATTGAATATATCATAACACTAGAGTGTTCTATGAGACAGTGTTTCTCCAGCCACTAATGTGAAGGGACCAATCCCTCCTCTCTGTGTGTGCTTGTGCCACCGTTAGTTTGTGTGAACTTGGTACAAAGCTAGACATCCCTGAGGAGAAAGAATCTCAATTGATAATTGTCTTTCAGGTGTAGCAGGAATCTTAAATGGTCTTATTAATAAAATCAAACCTGAGCCAGGTATTGGGGTAAATGCTGGAAGATCAGAGAAGTAGAACAAACCACAGCTTCCTCACCTCAACAGTTCTTCAGCTGATCCTGTTTCCTCAGACTAGAAGCTTCTGTGTCCTCATCCCAATGGCTCTCAGCTGAACTGCTGCTCAAAAGCCTGAAGCTTAACCGGCCAAATGCTTCTAGTTTCTGGTCCTCACGCCTTATATATCTTTCTGCTTTCTGCCTCACTCCCTGGGATTAAAGGCTCACTTTCTGGGATTAAAGGAGTGAGTCACCATGCCTGGCTATTTCCAATGTGGCCTTGAACTCACAGAGATCCAGAGGGATTTCTGCCTCTGGAATGCTAGGATTAAAGGTGTGAGTGCCGCCTGGTGGTGGTGGCACACGCCTTTAATCCCAGCACTCGGGAGGCAGAGGCAGGCGGATCTCTGTGAGTTCGAGGCCAGCCTGGGCTACCAAGTGAGCTCCAGGAAAGGTGCAAAGCTACGCAGAGAAACCCTGTCTCGAAAAACCAAAAACAACAACAACAACAACAACAAAAAACAAACAAAAAAAAGGTGTGAGTGCCACCATTTTCTAGCCTTTGTATCTAGTGGCTGTTCTGTCTCTAACCCCAGATAAGTTTATTAGGGTGCACAATATTTTAGGGAACACAATACCACCACACCCAAGGTGCTGTCCTTGGGCGGGAGGGCCTCCTTACCTAAGAAAGGTAGCCGAATAAGCCAGAGGAAGCAACATGACAGTGTTCCTCTGTGGCTTCTGCTTCAGTTTCTGTTTTGCATTCCTGCTCTGAGTTCCTTTCTGCCCTAGCTTCTCCTGATGATGGAACATAAAGTGTAAATGAAAAGAAATTCTTTCTTTCCCAAGTTGGTCTTCCTCATAGCAACAGAAAGCAAACTGGAGCCATATGCATGTTAAATTTTCAGCTTATTGCAGATTGATACTTTGATAAAATAGAGTAAAGACCAATGACCAAAAATGCTGATTATCCTAATTAGATCATTACACATTGTATACATGTTTCAAATTGTCACACTGTATCCTCCATCTATGCATTAGTATTGTAAGTCTATTAAATGATATGCAAATGCAGGCCTGCTTTTTACTGTTAGATCCAGTGGCTGTATTGTCAATTCATCAAAAGGCTATTAAGGCTCCTAACCATTTGTTCTCAATTTCTGCCTTTAGCTATCATAGGTCATAATGAGTTTGTGGTCAGACCCATCTGTGAACTGCATTTTGAGTAGTGTTACAATGGAGAACTTCAGATACCCCAGAAGCCTGGACAGAAGGAAGTAAGAGCCAGAAGAGATTTTGTTTGTTTGTTTGAGAGAGAAGATACTTGAGTCAATTTTGTGTTGAGGAGTAGGGTGGGAGCCGTGGGAGGAGCTATGATCCCTGGAATGAGTGGACTGATGGATTGTGCTGGAGAAGCTCCAGTAGATAGAATTCCAGGGAGAGAAATGAGGTTGACCTCAGCCAGGGGAAGTACTGAGAGGTTCATGTCAACCAAGAGAGGATGGCTTCTCCCAGGAAGTCACCAGCCTTCCTGTCATCTCAGTTCTACAGCTCCAAGAAATGGATGCTTAGCCAAAGAGATGGGCATGTGCTCTGTCCTGGCCCTCCCTGCATCTGGTCTTTCAGGAACCCACCCATCCCTTGTCTATTAGTATCTTGATAAGTCCATATGGCTTTGGGGAAGTGACTTCACTGCCAACTCCCAAATGTGAGCAGGCCATACTACCTGGATAGTCAGGATGTTTTCTGGGACTTTTGTTAGATGTATCCTGATAGATGACACTGGTATCTTTGGAGTATGACCTCAAATGACAGAATAGGACAGAATGGAATCTTGGTCACTGTGATGGGTAATCTTGTCTATCAACTTGACTGGGTCAGAAATCAAATAAAAGACATGCTTCTGTGCGGGTTTGTGAAGGCATTGTCTGCTTTCTGTTTCTGCCTGTGAGTGCATCTACCCTGGGGCTGCCCTCATCCTACGCTGATATTTTCTTCAGCCTTCCAACATGGACTGGAGACCCACAGCTCTTCTGGAGTCCTTCAGATCACCAGTGCCACTTTGGGACTGTGGAGTTCTCCAGCTTTGAAATGGAGCAGATATCCCATTCGCAACCTCTCTAGCAGGCAGCCAGGCATTATTGGGCACTCCAGCTTGAACTGTGTAAGCAAACCTGATAAAGCCTCTTTGTTACATTTCTTCACTCTATTTATGAGCCTACGGGGCCATTCTCATTCAAACTACCACACTGAAGTATCTTCATCCTGTTAGTTCTGTTCCTCCAGAAAGCCCTAATAATCCCCTTTAGGAGAAGGCAGCCTACCCAGTGACACCATTGACATATGACAGGTAGATCAAAAGCCAGAGATATGGATGAAGTTCTGATGCCAGTGTCACTGGATGACAGTGTTGCTTGAATTTAGCTGTGACTCTGATACTCTACCCCTCCAGTTTCCCAGTTATAGGAGCCAACGTACTTTTTGGCTTTAGTTTTTTGAATTATGTTTCTGACTTTGGCAAGCACAGCATTAAGATGAATGCTCTCACAGTTCAGGAATGGCCAGCCATGTGGCAGGTACATTAGTTCCCATCTTATGTGTCCTCCATGGCTATGGCAGTAAGTCATACTCTTCTCCAGTGAGTTGAAACACTGAGTTCTCCTAACTACCGCCTTCAAGGTCTTGTACTGTCAAGTCCCCGTTGTACCCTCTGGTCTCATGCTAAACAACTGCCACTTTCCTGTTCCTTAAGCATCCGAGTCTTTCCAGTTGCTGGGATGTTTCCACCTGCCATAGGGCCTTTGCACATGTTCATACTGTTTCTTCTTCATCTCTTTAATCCTTACTCATCTTTAGGTCTCAAACCTGTTGCCATTTTCCTGTGAAGCCCTTATTAGTTTCTCTGTATAACTGATAGTGATAAAAAGGCCAACAACACATAGCACTTACATTGTCCAAGCCACACAGTGAGTCCTTGACACACATTGCTTCATTGAAATCCTCTCACTAGCCATGGGAGGGTGGTGCTGTCGATCTGGTTTAGATGAAGCTTAATTCCCAGCACCAGGTGTGTTTCTTAGATCTAGAATTGTGTTCATTAGTGCTTTTATGTTGCTTTTCTGAGTCAAAGTCTCACACTGTAGCCCAGGTTACTCTCAAACTAGTGGCAATGCCTCTGCTTCAGTCTGCTGCGCCCAGAGGTGGTTCACATGAGCCACACTCACAGCTTTTCTGTGAGTCTCTTTCTTGACTCTTTGTATTGCTCACCTTTAGTGCATTATTTCCTCTCTATTTATTATTGCTGTTGTTATAGACAGGCACCCTCTTTCTCCCCCTCCTCCCCTCTCCGTCTTGTCCCTCTCCCTTCTCATTCCCTCCTCCTCACCTCCTCTCACCATGCTCAGCCCCAGGGTCTATTTCTATGTAGCCCAGGCTGACCTTGAACTTATGATCCTTCTGCCTCAGCCTCCCTTGTACTGAGGTTGCAGGCATGCATCCCCCTGCCCTACTTATTTGTGCTTTAGAAGAAAGTTTGTCCTCATAGTGAGTGAGACCCACGTAAGCAGGGACTGTCCATGTCTTGCTGTCTATCAGCACCAACTCAAGGCCTGACACAATGCCCCAGTTTGAATTCCCTCTGAAGCTCACATGGAAATTTTTGTTGTAAGAATACTAAGAGGTGGAAGCTCCGAGAGATGAAGCTGTGAGGTCTCTGTTTGCATGGGTGCCCTTATCATGCAGTGGGGTAGTTTGCCTTGGGGGTGAGCTAGGTGTCTGTTTGCATGGGTGCCCTTATCATGCTGTAGGGTAGTTTGCCTTGAAAGGGAGCTCCACGTCTGGCCTGATTTGTTCTTGCTCTCTAACTTGCATCTGCTTGTTTGCCCTCTGCAGTACGAGGACACAGCATGAGACCCTCACTAGAGTCTGGCTTTCAGAACTGTGAGAAGTGAGTTTTCTTTGTTGATAAATTATCCAGTTTCAGGTATTCCAATACAGCAGCAAGAGCTGGACTAAGACACTTGGAGTTATTATTTAAGAAATATTCCCAAGGACAGCTTGGCTGCCTATGATCCTCTCATTCAGTGATGATCTCCCAACACCCCCAGGCTCCTGCAAGTGTCTTTAGTTTGTGTGGAGTTCTAGGATGGAACTGGATTTCCACATAGAGTATGATACTCTGTGACTCCAGGCAGCCCTTCTGCTGGGGAGTAGTGGGGTGTGCAGAAGGACTAGTGTGGGGAGAGGTAATGAGGCTAAATAGAGGAACAGGGGCTTGGGGGGGTGTTCAGCATAGCTGCTGGGGTGAAGTTAGGGCCACAGAGGCTAAGTCCTAGTGGCTGATTTCTTGAATGGTTAGAGCTCAGTTTTTTCTTTCTTTCTGGTTTTTAGAGACAGGGTTTCTCTGTGTAGTTTTGGTGCCTGTCCTGGATCTCACTCTGTAGACCAGGCTGACCTCGAACTCACAGAGATCAGCCTGGCTCTGCCTCCCAAGTGCTGGGATTAAAGGCACGTGGCACTGTTGCGTGTGTGTGGTGTGATTGTGAACACATGGAATAATTTCATATAATTTGAGCGGTTAGTGTGAGTCAAGTGATATTGTCACCAAAAGAGCAATTTCATGTGACTTAACAAAATATGAACATGCATGTGGCTCAGTTCCTCTTAACAGTTAAGTGCCCATGGGTGCTGTGAGTTGATGCTGCATTTGGCACAGACTCAGCACATGTGTTTATGACATGTGTGCAAGTGGGAACAAGTCATCTACAAGTGACTGTGCTTGTGTGTGCATGGTGCATGTGGATGTGCAGAGGAGAGCCCGGAACATGTTGGGACTTGTCTGCTACACTTGCATAATGACACAGGGCTGCCAATACCCGAGTAAGTGGCCATGCATCTTCCTCTAAGTGAGTAAAGGGCATGAACTCACTAAGGACAGCATGATGTTTATTAGCCCAAGTACCACTGGGTGTGCAGACAATGCTGTGAACCCTAGCCTTCAATTTTGTGAACTCAGGAGACAACTGTTTCAGGCTTTTCCAGTGCTGCCTTTGATCAAGTCTAGAATGATGCTCACACAACCCTTGTGCCTACCATTGTAAAGACAACCTGCCACTCTCATGCAAAGACCCTAGCAGGCGGTGCTATTTGTTTCTGCAAGACAGGGAGGAACAGACTTCTGGGATCTCAGCAGCTTTGGAAGGTCAACCAGGCCTCACAGGCATGCAGACAGGATGCACCTATGGTTATAGTAACTGTGTGGCTTTGCTAAAAATGACTCATTTTTTTTCCTCTGTAAATTTACCTGTAATAATGCCTGACACATGTTGGGGACTGTGGTAGTATAGTGTGTCCCCCAATATATTATGCACCTTAATAAAGCTTGTCTGAGGATCAGAGGAAAAAGCCAGCCACTATGGTAAACATAAAAGTCAGGTAATGGTACCACATGCCTTTAATCCTATCACTCAGGAGGCAGAGATCCGTCTGGATCTCTGTGAGTTCAAGGCCACACTGGAAACAGCCAGGTAAGGTGGCACATGCCTTTAATCCCAGCACTTGAGATCTCATGTCTTTGCTTGGGAAAGTCACACGCCTTTAATCCCAGGAAGTGATGGCAGGAAGCAGAAAGGTATATAAGGCGTGAGGATCAGGAACTAGAGGCTTTTTAGCAGCAGTTCAGCTGAGATCCATTCCAGTGAGGACTCAGAGGCTTCCAGTCTGAGGAAACAAGATCAGCTGAGGAGTTGGGTAGGTGATGTTTGCTGTGGCTTGTTTTGTCTCTCTGATCTTTCAGAATTTACCTCATTATCTGACCCTGAGGTTTGTTTGTTTGTTTATTTATTTATTTATTTATTATTAATAAGACTGTTTAGCAGTTCATTTTACAGGAGACTCTCTGCCATGGAGTGAACGTGGGATACATCACAAATGCCACCTACAGGAGTTGCTTTGCTGTTCAACAGTATCTATGCTTTCAGGACTCTTAGACCTGAGGTGTAATTTTCCCTGTCCTTTGAATTTGTGTACTGCCATGTGGCTTGTTTTGGCTTTATCAAAATAAAATCATACAGTTGGAGTCTCCTCCAGTTTGGGACCCTTCATGAGGGAGCAGAGCCCCAGCTGACCTATGCTAGTAATGTTGTATCATGAAATAGGACTTGTTTTAACCCCCGACCTATGCTAGTAACGTTGTATCATGAAATAGGACTTGTTTTAACCCCCGGGATTGTTTGTTACTGTGTTGCTACTTAGATTCTCCTACTTGATATGTCCCTAAATGGTGGCAAACT
The DNA here is from genome assembly GCF_004664715.2 of Peromyscus leucopus. Lineage (NCBI taxonomy): Eukaryota > Metazoa > Chordata > Mammalia > Rodentia > Cricetidae > Peromyscus > Peromyscus leucopus. The sequence goes on from NC_051066.1 coordinate 135,478,072, forward strand.
GAATGGTTGTGTTGTGTTTTGTTTTGTTTTGTTTTTGTCATCCACCTGTGAAGGATGTGTCTATCCTCACTTCCCAAATGACAAAGTAGTTTGGGGTCTTGTGGGTTTATGCATCAGAAACAGGATCAACCTTTTGATAGAAAAAGTGGAGTTTGAGACTGTTACTGTGAAAATTGGGGTCCCCTTTTAAGGTTTCTAGTCTCAGCAATAAAAGAGTTTAAGGAAGGACTCAAAAGGAAAGCCAAGGACAGTTTCATTAGCGTTTACAAGAAAGACTCAAAAGCAGGCAAACTGTAAATCTTGGCAGCTGCCCAGAGGAGGGCAATAGAGCAGAGAAAGAGAGAAAGCCTGTGGTTTGAGTTAGGACCTTATGGAGATCAACCACATGGCTGACAAGAAGCCACACAGTAGGGGGAAAGAGTGAAGCCCAAACTGTTAGGGAAAATATAGTTAGAAGACCATCACCACCACCACCACCACCACCACCACCACCACCACCACCACCACCACCACCACCACCTCCACCACCACCACCACAAAGTAGAAGGAAGGCCTTTTGAGTAGTTTGGAAAAGCAGTCCAACTTAGGAGGCCACCTGGCTGTGATTCTGTAAGCTACTGAGGTGGGGGCAGGAATTCTGGGAAGGGAAAGTTCATTATCTCATTAATGAGATAATTATTCCTCCTGTCTCTGTAGCTGGCTTAAGAGAAACCCACCTTCCTGAGGGCTGGTCTCTTGGCTGAGTGATTGACCTGCCCTGATGGATGACCTCTTAGGAGAGGAGACAGTGGAAAGTCTCCACCCAGACAGCATCCAATCTTGGGAGGCAACAACTTTCTCTGAATGGCCTTCCACACCTCTGTACCTGGTGTTTTGCTATGAGGATGATCTGTGAGAATGGCAGCTCACTCCCAGGGACGTGTCTGCAGAGTGTTTGAGGGTTCAGTGAGGAAGAGCAAGTAAAATCTACTTGGGGAAGAATCCCTGTGTTGACTCCATTCAGACCACGAAGAAAGTCCTGAAGATGGAGAGGGAGATATAAACCCCCCTGCTGGGAAAGTCACATAAAAGGTTATATTTTATGAAAGAGAAAGAGAAATACTTGGGGACAGAGGGTCCAGGTGGGGGTTGGAGGAGTAGAGAGGCAGGAAGGGGAGGGGGTGGATCAAACAAAGAGTACATATGAAAATGCCATAAGGACTCCATTACCTTGTATGCTAATTAAAAATAAACCAGGAAATGATTTAGAGAAATCAGAGGGAGGAAAGACCAAAATAATTCACATAAATGAATCTTCTGCCACCCAGGGATAGTCAACATTCATATTCAGGCTTCTGAATATTCTCTCTCTATACTTTAAAAGCAACGATCACACCACATGTGGATTGTTTTCATAATCTTCAGGGCCACTTAACACCACACGAATGTTCTTCTGCTTGAACTAAATTGTGGGCCACATTGTTGTTTTAAATGGCTGAAGAGGGTTCCCTCCTATGATGCCTCTATTTATTTATGAATATTTCTTAATACTAATGAGCCCAATATCTCGGGACCTCTAGGCTGTTTGCAAGCTTTTGCTGTTACAAGCAGTGCGGTGATGAAATCCTGGGGAAGATGCATCTTCTGGCACTTGCCTAATTATTTCCTCAGAATCATTCTTTGAAGTGGGATTGCTCGTCAGAAGAAACGTACTTTTCAAAGGCCTTTGTTACATATTGCCAAATTGCTGTCCGGAAGCGCTGCATTAATTTGAAGCCCTAGAGGCAATGCATAGGAATGTCCTCTGCTTGAATTCCATGTCAATACAGCATATTGTCAATCTCCTAAATCTTTGCTAATTCTAGCATTGAAAAATGGCCTTTCCATTTTAAATGTACTTTTTTTTTTTTTTTTTTTTTTTTTTTTAAATTCCTCTGAATGTAGACCTTTAAATAATTTTTTTTTGGTTACCCTGTTGGTATCTCTGGAATGTAATGAATTCATTCATTCATTCATGCATTTATGCATGCATGCAAGCTTTCATTCATGCAGCAGATGAACCTACTATGTGCTGAAGTGAGAGTAGGGAACAAGACCAAGGACACCAAGGACTGCTGTGTGTATGTCTGGGGGGTGGGACTTGGATTCTCACCTCAGGTACACACATTTCCAGAAGCTACCATGAAGGAAGATTCCAGGCAGTGACCCAGTTGGAGTCAGCATGGGCCAAGCTATATGGCAGTATAAGGCAAGGAGAGGAAATCAGTAATGCTAATTCTCTTTATGCAAATTTTGATATTTCGTTCACTATGGATTTTTGCATTCATTATGATTTTAAAATATTGCATTATAATATTCACTCTGATTGTCAAGCCTCCTTGGTAGACACTGAAGCTCCATGGCAGAGGTGGGTGCCTGGCTCGTGTTATGCTCATCCTTATCGCTCCTGGTATATTTCTGATTTCTAAAATTTCTGAGAACATACAGCTGAGACCCACCATCTGAACTCAGGGTCTGCAGACTTATAAATAAATACTGTTCTGGCTGCACAACCAGAAAGATTTCAAGTCATTCCATTGACCATTATTTTGAGGAATTGCTTTGTGCCAGGCGCTGGGTCAGACACCAGGGATATGAATAAGCGCTCAGATGCTGTTCTGGGGCTGAGATTCAGGGACAAACAAAACACCCTGTAATTACCCATCAGCCAGCTCTGTCTGTGCAAGCATGTGGCAGGCCATTGTGCCTCCTTGTGTACCCATCTTGGTCACCAATTTGGGGAGAATAATTCACATTTTCAATAGTCTTGCATAACCTTAAAATTGATATTGGAAATCTTAACATAACTACAATTACATACTCTATAAGTTTCCACCATAAGCCAAGTATGATACTAGGTTCTTGTAAGGAAGTCACTTTATGTACTTATACCAGAGAAAAGTTACTTACACAGGTGATAGAAGAGTAAAGAGGTTCACTAGGAAACTCTATAAGTTTCCATAAGAATCATGCATGACCTTGACAGCTGGATTGGGCATGGAAGGAGGAGATCTAGGAAGAGTTACTCAACCGAGGATAGGTGCATATATATCAATGATGTCAGAATGTAGTTAAAAAAGTAAGCCAATGATAGTGGTGGAGGTGAGAAGGAAGGAGAGTAACACAGGAGCTCTCAGGACCTAAAACCCAAATGCCAAGAGTTCAGATGTGAAGTCATGGTCAGACTTTATGACTGTGGACTCAGGTAGCTGTCAGCATTACCTAACTCCAGAAATGCCACTCATAAAGAATTAGTGCTGAGCAACATGGCCTCTCTGGGGGCTGAGGAAAAGTGGGTAAGAACTACTGTATTGGTGCAACTGGAGGCCCAGGACATCCGAAGGGAGATGCACAGGAACACTGAGGTACCCAGGGCGGCAGTGGGATTCAGAAAAGAGAGGGAGCCTGTGGTGTGGGGAAAGTATGAACTTGGTACCAAACAAATTTGGCCTCCAATCCAGTTCAGCAGGTATTACCGTGTGCCTCGGTAACAAACCTCCCAGCTCTGTTGGAATCCTCATGCCTCACGTAGACCTGTCCCTGGCTTTTCCCAGCACTGCTATTTAAGATGCAGAAAGCTGACCTCTGACTCAACTCCAGGGTCAAGAGTAGACCGCTGGTGGGAAAATGGAGACAGAAGAAGAAAAACCTCTAAATGATTTTAAATCTGTGTTTTTTAAATGCCCCTGGATGGTCTCTTGCATTCAGCTGGAAACTCCTTTTTCTTCCTAATGGCTGCAGCTAAACTCACAATGTCCCCTGCACCCAGCATGTTGCCTGAGAAATTGTCTTGGTGCATACATTCAGATGAATTCAGTTCTAGATGGATGTTAACTGGCTTGTAGATTCAATACCCAGAGACAAGGTGAAAATATAAGATTTGAAGACATGATAGAACCCAAGGGCTGGGGTGCCTTTGTAGAGGTGGTAATGGCAACGCGGATTCCTGAGGAGAAATACTGGATGGACATGCAGGAAGGAAGAGTGAGACCTGAAGTTGTCCTGTGAAGCCTTCATGAGTTTTGCAGTCTTCCAGGGACCCTGGGCCCTGTGGCTTCACAGGGGTTAACACACTCTCCATCATAGTGCCCACTGTTAGTTATTTCAATCACAGCAGACATTGCATGGAGCTGGATCCTGGTTGTTCCAGCTTCAGAGTGGGTTTATTGCCAGCTGTGCATTATGGAGGACTAATTGAGCCCTTGCACCTGCTGGCTCCCCTGGTGGCTGGGACTCAGGAAGGAAGAGAAGGGTATTAATAAGCTTGTTGCTCATTAAAACCAAACAGTGAAGGCACTGGCAAAGGGGCTGGTGGTCCAGGTGTGGTTTCAGAGAAGGCTGGCTGGCATTTCTGGAAGCATGACTTACTGTCTTAGCACCTGCCTCCTTCCCTGACTTCCGTTATGACATCCAGTGGTAAAAGAGCTGTCACCTTGAGGGACGAGCACAGTCCTTGTGAGCTCATGACCAGGCAGAGCCACCTGGATGGAGGAGTTGCTGAGTCCACACTGGGTTCTGGCTGAGATGACCTGAGATGCAGGCTATGCATGGCTGTTAGTCCTAGAATAGGGGGGACAGGTCTGGTTGGACCCCAGGCTACCTGGACTCAGTGAATGCATCTGGGAGATGGAATGGAAGTCAGAGGAAGGTCACAGAACGACACCCTACTGCAGCTTGAAGAGTTCTGAGTAGTGTTCCACTGTAGGCTCAGGTGCAGTACTGGGACTATGGCAAGAAACTGAGGCATTTGGAACACATAATTTATATTTATTTGTTTTGTTTTTGAAACAAAGCCTCAGGTAGTCCAGGCTGGCCCCAAACTCACTATGAAGCCAAAGACAATCTTAAACTTCTTATTCTCCCATGCCTGCTTTTCAAAGTGCTAGAATTGCAGGCATATGTCACTACACCCAGAACTAGATTATGGGATTTTAACTGACCTTCGCTCTCAAACGTGTGTGAGTTCAGGAATAGCATGTGAGTGGGTGCCTTACCCTGGTTCAGGATCGCATGGGTGGTGGTGGTTCTCAAAGGGCCAGATGGGAATTTCCCGATAGCCTCCCTCCAAGTTTAGGGCAGGTCACTGGACTCCTCTCCCTGTCTGTGCCCTTCAGGGCTTGACCTGGAGGCCCGTCCCTCCTAGGACACCTGGACAAGGATAGTGATGCCAGCTGCCATTAACATGGCAGTGTATTACTCTCACTTAATTATCAAAACACATGTGGAAGGGAGGTGAAGGAACCACCTTTGTGTGGTGAAGTGTGGGGGGTGTTGGGTTGGTGCCTCTGCTTTGTGTCCCAGCTGCTGTCTCCTCTGGCACAGGGACCTTTAGGCCAGGTGCCCAGTATCGCAAATCATGGTTTCCTCTTCTGGAAATGGTTTATGTTCCCTGATTTGTTCTCACCAGCAAAGTTCTTCTAGATTTTTGAAGGACACCTTCTTATCATCCAAATGTCAGGTCAAATTTCAAATCCTTGAAGAGATTTTCTTCCCAGGCAAGCTTACTTAAAGGAGTCCCTTACTTTCTTAATATTGTGATATTTGACTCTTGGCTTCATAGCTATCAATACACTCATGATCTATCTTTACTTCCTTAGCATCTGTCTACATCACTGGAGGGTAAATTCCACAAAAGCAAGGACATTGCTTATTTTGTTTATTACTGAATCCACAATGACTAGAATAAGTAATTGCTGAAAGAAAACCCCAATGAATGAATATTGTAACAAGTAACAATGGTATTAGAGACAGATCAGCAGGTAAAGGTACTTGCTGCTAAGACTGATTATCTAAATTCAATCCCTGGAACCCACATGGTGGAAGGAGAGGAGAGGTGACTCTTTCAAGTTGTCCTCTGACTTCTACACACACATACTATGGTATGCTTATACCCTACTCTATAAATACAAAATGTAATAAAATAAAATAATGTTCTTATACTCAGCTCACTGTGTTGTTGTAACTATTAAGAAGGCATGAAGAGAGATTAACACATCTTAAAACCCTCACTTCTGAGGCCAGTGGAGAGAGACTTGTCCATGTTCACCATTTGGAAAGCAGCAGCCCTGGAACCCGGACCCATGCTGTTAACTTGGATGCATTACGCTACCCAGGTATATTTCTGACAGGACAAAAAGTGATCTAAAACTACAGTTTCTCTGGAAAAGAGGAGGTTCTGGGATGGAGAGAAGGTACATATGAGTGCTGGTCCATCATATAACTGTAGTTAAGGACATCAATTTGTTAGTAACAGGAGAGAGGGTGAGACCATCTGGAGTGTGGGAGACCACCTCTTGGAGCTATTATAAGCCCACCACAGACCCATGGTGTGTGACTTTTTCTGAGGAGACAGGAACAAATGTCTATTCCAACAGATACAGTACCAATGACAGACCAAAAAGACAATTCAAGCTTGGTGTGGTGAACCAATTAGGTGATGTGGTGTTGGAGTTGCTTACAGGAACATGGGTAAGCTCCTGCCCCAACTAGCAGACAGCTCCACTGAGAGCCTCCTCTTCCCTCTCATTTAACATTGGGAGGAGCTTGTGAGTCCTATAAGTTTCATGATCTTCTTGAGCCCCTTAAGTTGTCTGAGCCTCTTGAGTCTTATAAGCCTCCATCTTCCTTCTAGAAAGAGATTTTTAAATGCAGAGGAACTAGCTACATAGCACACAGACTACCTTCTGGAGCTATTATAAGTCCATTACACACCCATGGTATTGTGTGACTTTTTTTGGGGAGACATGAACAAATGTCTCTTCTCCCAGGTAGAGTACCAATGACAAACTGAAAAGATTAGTCAACTCAAGCCTGATGTGGTGAACCAATGAATGTCTCCAGCACTTGTGAACGTTTCCTTTTTGGGAAAAGAGTTCTTGCAAATTTTGTTGAGAATATTGAGATGAGGTAAAAATTCTGGATCACTTGTGCGAGCCTAAATTCAAAGTTCCCCCATAAGAGAGATGAAGGGTGATTGGAGATGCAGGGTGGAGAGAGGTGGTCTGGAAGTGGAAGGAGAATTTGCAGTCATTTGTTCACAAAATCAGGTGGTGACAGGGCTGTATATATAGAAGGTCATGGAAGAGATCCCCAAGAAAGTCACACTGGATCATGGACTTGAACCACAGAAGCAGGAAGACAATGAACCATATGGATATCTGCAGGAAAAAGATTATCTGAGCCAAGTAAGTGGCGTGTGTCAAGGCCCTGCATCGGGATTATGTAGTGTGTTTTAGGTGAAGTGGCTGGAGGTTAAAGGTCAGAGAGAAGGCTAGAAGATCAACTCAGAGGGAGAGGTATGAGGTCAAATCATACTGGGCCTTGCAGGCCACAGTAAGAACTGGTTTCATTTTAAGTATATAGTAAAGCCATTGGGTAGATAAAAAAGAGAGAAGCAATGTACTCTAGTCTATATTTTAAAAGATCATGTATCTGCTGTAGAGAGAATATAAATGGACAAGAAAAGGCCATTGTGGGCATAGGTTAGGGGGGGGTGGCATCTTTGTCTGGGTGTTGGGGAGGTGGTGGTAAGGACAGGGTCAGTGACAAGATCCATCTTGAAGCAAGAATCTTGGGATCTGCTGAGGGATTCAATGTGGGGAGCGAGTGAAAGAACAGCAGTGCCTCTACTGAGATGTCACATGGGCATCTGAGTAGGTCTGAGGGGAAGCCCAGTGTGGCTCCAGGGGGCTGCCTGGCAAAGAAGGACAAAGACTCTACTGGAGACAGTGCTTCTCTTCATTTAGCCCTTGCTCAGAGTGGAGTAGACCTGTTGAACTCCAAGGGCTTGATTGACAGTTTCCCCAACCATGTGGATCATCAGAGACCATCATTAGAAAGAAGATATGTCTCAGTGAGGTCCAGTTTAATTTCTGGCCACTCAGGGCTCCAGAGCAGAGGAGCCTACTGTTACTTTACAGAAGCAGATATGGCTTTCCACTGTACTTTGAGAGAGAAGAATGAGGATGACATGTAGGAAAAATAGAAGATAGACATGTTCTAGAGCTCTCCATGTCCTGGCTGTCTGTTTTAATTGAGGGGGTAGTGTCACTATAGTCCTGGAGTCCCATTTGATGCCTCAAAATTCTTGTAGAAATTTTCCTCTTGCTTATACTTTGCTAGTCTGCACTTCTGTCCTTTGCAACTATAGAGATCCTGACTGGTAGAACAAATATGTTGAGAGGCACAAAACACCTTAGCTTGCAGTGTTCCTTGTCTACAGCAGTTTTGGGATGTATAGAATGCAGTATATGAAGAATGATGGATGTGGATGAGTAGGTGAATGTATGTAGACCAACAGAGCAAGGCAGAATATTGCCATATTGTTTCTCTGGTCTACCATTCTTGATACTTAAGGTCCCATTTCTATATTTCCTTGGAAAAAGCAATGACACACTATCTTGTCATCCAGTAAGATTGCATGCTAAAACTGTTCTTTGATGTCCTCAGGCCCTAGACTCTGAATCCCTGCTTGTGTGTCTGATGCTGCCCTTCAACTGAGAACTGTCTAGGAGGCTGGATTTTCTGTTAGTGGGTCACTAGGAATGACTCTGCAGAGTGCTTATAATGCCCAGTAACCCCAAAGATCCTATAACCCCAAGTCTGTCTACTGTGGCTTGAATCTAAACTGTCACTCACGGTTGTGTTTTAGACATCTGTTGTTTAGCAGGAGGTGCTGTTTGGACCTGTAGGAGCTGAGACCTGGCTGGCATAAATAAGGGTGGGCTGTGGAAGTATATAGCCTTTCTTGATTCCAGCCTTCTTTGGCTCCTGGCCTGTTGTGATGTTAGAAGACTGCATTGCATATTTTGCTGCAGTGGGTGGAGCTACTATGCTGTGCCTTCCATTCTGTGGTGGACTGAGGTCCCCTACAACCATGAGCCAAAAATAAATCTTTCCTTTATTAAGCTGTATCTGCCAGGTATTTTGGACAGGGATGCAAGGTAACCAACACACAGTCTCTCTAATCTGGGACAGGGATGAATCAGAATGGTTGGGAGTTTGGGGTGTTACACTCAAACTTAAAGTCCCAATCTTCTATCTCAACTGAGTTCTCCATGAACACAGGTCTCTTGAGGGACTTGTTCTGGGTGACTCATGAAGTAGATCTATAGAGAAGGGCTTTATTTGTTCTCTTAGTAATAATGACCAGACAGTACATTAAACACTTGGAGGTTATTGCAAAGTAAAATCAAAACAAAGATCCCTAAACCAGGTAAAAATTTGGTCCTAATTGGAAGTGCATAGATCAATTGCAAAAATCACACCATAAGTCATAATAGATTTTCCCTACCTATGGCTGTATGCCATTTCAACAATTGGTAGTCATTTAGACTTTTCCTGGGATGTCCTGAATAGACACATTTGTGTGTGTGTGTGTGTGTGTGTGTGTGTGTGTGAATTGGTAGTCATTTAGACTTTTCCTGGGATGTCCTGAATAGACACATTTGTGTGTGTGTGTGTGTGTGTGTGTGTGTGTGTGTGTGTGTGTGTGTGTGTGAGATGGTCAGTAGGATGAACCGTGGAGAGGACACACTCTGTATTGCTGAAAGCTCTCAGTACAGTGAACACCCTGGTGTCCCTCTACTCCTCTCCTCACATGACTTCTAGGAATAGATTCGTTTCTTTGAAACAAAGATGGATGTAGAATATTAATAATAATTTTAATGTTATAACTAATAATTTGAAATTAAGGTTGTAGCAGTAAACATTTGAGACATCACTGTGCTATGGCTTTAGGTGTGCTGCCTAACTGAATCATCACAACTCAGCTATTCTGTATGCCCCTTACATAAAGGCACAAGGAGGAGGACCAAGTAAGTGACTTATCCCAAAGTCATACAGACAAGTAAGTCATGTGAGGCTGGATGGTCAAGTTCCTCGTCCTAATTCTGTCCTAAGATAAACTTTTTTTTTGTGTGTGTAGTGTTTATGTGTGTGGTGTATGTATGTATATGGGCGTACAGATATGTTTATGTGTACTTGTGGTGTATATGTATGTGTCTGTATATATGTGGTGTGTATATATGTATGTGTGTGTATATCTGGTATTTATATGTATATGTGTATGTATGTACATATGTGTGTGTGGGAGTGTGTGTGTGTGTGTGTGTGTGTGTGTGTGTTTGGTGCATGTGTTAGTACATGTCTCTGTGTGTATGTGTGTGTGTGTGTGTGTTTGGTGTATGTGTGGGTACGTGTGTAGCAGGAATCTTAAAAGTTCTTATTAATAAAATCAAACCCAAGGCCAGTTATTGGGGTGAATACTGGAAGGTCAGAGAGACAGAACAAGCCACAGCTATCTCACCTTGCCAATTCCTCAGCTGGTCCTGTTTCCTCAGACTGGAAGCCTCTGAGTTCTCATCCAGAATGAATCCCAGCTGAACTGTGCTGCTTCAAAGCCTGAAAGCTTAACCAGCCAAAATGCTTAACCAGCCACATGGTTCTAGTTTCTGGTCCTCACACCTTATATACCTTTCTGCTTTCTACCATCACTCCCTAGGATTAAAGGCTTGCTTCCTGGGATTAAAGGCATGAGTCACCATGCCTGGCTGTTTCCAATGTGGCCTTGAACTCACAGAGATCCCAGATGGATTTCTGCTTCTGGAATGCTAGGATTAAAGGCATGTGCTATCACTGCCTAACTAGTGGCTTTTCTGTTCTCTGACCCCAGATAAGTTTATTAAGGTACACAATATTTTGGGGAACACAATACCACCACATTTCCTCTCTTTTTGTCTAAAATTAAAGAAAGCTTATAACTAATACAAGAAAAACTATCCAGTAAGTATATACAATATATACAGCCAAAATTACATTAATGATGTCTAGTCCATTAACATTTGACAGATTCAGATAAAAACTCCATTATATATATTAACAATGTCCAGTCCAGTAACATCTGATAAACTCAGACCAAAAAATTTTTATTACTTATCTTATTTAAAACAAGTAGTTCCTTTTTAAAAGTAGATTCCATAATCTCCCTTTTGATCTTATTATATCCATATTCTCTCTTTTTTCTTTTCATAATACATTCAGTAGTCTACCTTTTGTCATTTTTATATCTTCCCCTTTTTCTTCAGTGTAGATTCAGTGATCTACCTATTTATCCTATTATTTCTTTATCTTTTTTCTCAGAGTAGATTCAATGATCTACCTCATATCTTATTCTCTTTTTCTTTTTGCTTTCTAGGGGTGAAGATATCTTTAGGGAATCTTGAAAAGAAAATTTTTGGGTTAATTGTCAAGTCATGTATCATTTGTCCAGTCTCTGCATAAAAGGAAAGTTCAGGGCTTGTTTCAAGTCCTTTTTCAAGTAGTCTGTCAGGCTGGATCATCTCAGCTAGCCATCTCAAAATTGTCCTAAGCAGTTTGTAGTCCAAAGCAGATCTTTCCATGGTGTTAATCAGCTTAATGGCTTTACCATAGTCCTTTTGAAGATTTCAAAGTTGCTGTTAGGTGTGGTCATGGTTCCATGCAGACTTTTTTTTTGTTGTTCTCTGACCCCAGATAAGTTTATTAAGGTACACAATATGTTGGGGAACACAATACCACCACATATGTGTGTGCATGTGTATGAGCCAGAAGTCAAAGCTGAGTGTCTTCTTTAGTCATTATTCACCTATGTTGATTTGTTTTATGTCAATTTGACACAGGCTGGAGTCATTTGGGAAGAAGGGCTCACCTCTATAAGATTGGCCTATGTTTGGCATTTTCTTGATGAATGGTTGATAGGAGAGGATCCAGGCCACAGGCAGTGGTACCACTCCTGGGCAGGTAGGTCTGGTGTTTTAAGAAAGCAGGTTGGACAAGCCATGAGGAGAAGCAGTAAGCAGCACTCCTCCTGGTTTTTGCTTCAGTTCCTGCCTCTAGGTTCTTGCCTTGAGTTTCTTCCTTGACTTTCCTCAGTAATGATATAGAAGTGTCAGCCAAATAAATCCGTTTCCCCCCAAGTTGCTTTTGGTCATGATATTTTACCACAGTTATAGAAACCTTATCTAAGACAGAAACTAGTACTATGCTCGTGGGATATTGATGAGACAGACCTGACCATGTTTAGGGAAGGATTTGGAAGGTCTTTAGAACCATGGGCTAGAAACTCCCTTGAGTGTTCAGAGCTTGATGAGCTATTGTGGGTCAGAGTCTTTCATGGAACCTGGACTTGCTGGCTAGAAAGCCCCAGGAATCCTCCTGTCTTTGCCTTCCCAGAGTTTTGACTACAGGAGCCCAGTTTTTATGTGTGTGGTGGAGATCAACCTAAGGTCCTCCATGCCTGTGTCACAAGCACTTTGCCTACTGTGCATCTCCACATCCCCTCAGATGACTTTTTAGTAGCTGTTATTTCTTGGATTTCGGAGCCTCACCTGTGACCAATATTCATGAGCCAAGTTCCCAGCTGCCCTTAGATGTTCTAGGTCTATAGCTACTCTGGTCTGTGAGTTCATGTTATATTATAGGTGAGGAGTTTATTCAAAGGAGAGGCATCTCTGAAGGTATTCAAAGGGTGAAGCTTCTTTTTTCATCCCAGCTCACTATTTTGAATACAAGGTGGAGCAGGTAGGGACTCAACTGAGTAACTTTTTTTGAGAGTGGGTAGGGATGCCTTGGTTCAGGATGCACTGACCTTTGGGAGGCTGGTGTCTTCTGGGGATGATGAGTGAAGTCCCCGGTTAGGGATGAGACTCAGCAGATCTGGAGATGAGGCTGGATGCCAGGCTGAGGCATTTTTTACTTTGTTCTGTTGCCATTTGGGAGTCACCTGGGCTTAAAGAACAGCATGATAAGGTATTTCTTCCAAAGGTCACCTCCTGAGGTGCTGGGGCTTGTGAACTGGACATGAGTGGATCTGGGGACCAGACACCAGCTGCATTCAGAGTCCCTGGGTCAGCTGCTTCCTCTCTCTGTGGCCTCTTTCCTACATTGGATGGCCCATGGAAAGATGTCTGCTTCTTTGCATTTTTGTTTGCTTTTAGGACCTGGTCAACCTGAGAAGGGATACTGTGTAGTTGCTTGTAGTTGTATGTGGATTCTTGGGGTGCAGGCTGGTACCTGAAGGTTGGGGGAGTGAAGTCACTGTCACTGTGTGTCTGCTGTGTCCCCAGACTTTAATATGGGCCACTTAATTTACCCCTTACATAACTCTGAGTGGTGGCTATTGTGTTTTTCATGGGGAATATGAAGGTCAGACAGAGCTCAAGTTCTCACAGCTTGTAAATGGCTGAGTCTGAATTTGAAGCTGCATCTCTCAACTCAACCCCGTGCTCTTGACATGTTAGCTTTCCCAGAAAGCTATGCACTCGACTCCGGGCAGACTGTGTATCTCGAGAGTTCAGCAGATCCTTTGGTAAATGCAGGGACTCTCAGCTGACTGGCAGCTCCCCTCTTCTGTCTTGGGCTTGTCTCCTACATAGATTAATTACTGGCTGCCCAAGGTGTGATGTTCTTCCACTTCACTGTTCCGTCCTACACGGGAGCAGTGGGGAGTGTGCAGCCATGCTGATCTGGTCTACACCAGCACAGCTGGCAGCCTACACGCCACCCTCATTGGAAAGCGATCCATCAGCTAGCAGCTACACCGCCATTTCTGTCCAGCTGCCGAGCTGGCACCTCTGGAGCTTCTCAGGTGTGACAGGACCCCAGCTCAGAGTCCCTGGGCTGATCCTGCTGTCTGTCTTTTGGAGAATTGTTTTTTAGTGGAGGGCAGTTGGTGAAAGCCCTACCTTGCTGATCCACTCCTTGGAGGCTTTGGAGAAAAGCAGATGAGAGGCAGGTAGCCTGAGGTGGAGGAAAAGGTACCTTTTGAACATAGTCCCTGTTCTGTGCACTGTCAGTACTCAAAAGGAGCAAGGTTCTCCATGACTCAGCCCTCTTCAGCCTCCCTCAGTAATTCCCCAGAGACTGGAGTCTCCCTCACAGATTCTCAGTAGAGCTGAGACTAGGAAGGGCCAGCAGGATTGGGGTGTGGCTTTGTGGGGAAGGAGAGACGCAAGGAAGCAGGCCTGTATCCTAAAGGCTAGCCCTGCTCCTGCTCAAGAGGCCAGCCCCTCCTCAGACCTAGGTGGGGTTAACTGGACTTCTAGACTGTGGTTCTCTGACTTTGTCACATGCCAGAATTGTTCTTCCAAATGTGGGTCTCTGGGTCCTGTCTCTAGAGGTTTCAATTTGCTGTGCTCAGAGCAGAGTGTCATAGTTTACACTTCTGACAGGTTCCCAGGAGCTAGCTATGTTTCTGACCCAGGACACTACACTTCAGAATTCACTTGTTTGAGGCAAGGCCAATGCCCTTCTTAGTCCCTTCTGGAATTTTGCAGAGAAATAATACTGCTATCTTTGGCTTGTTAGTTTCTAGTTAGTTTTCTGATCATCTCCTGCCTGGATAGGCCTAGACTTAAAACTAGGGGCAAAATTCAGTCCCTTATGGTGACAGACAAGAGCCTTTTCAACATGGCAAGCCAACTTTGGCACAGATAGGAATCAGCTAGGGCACCTATATGTGAGAGGTACAGATAGTTCTGTTTGCAGATATGCCCTGTTTTAATTGTTCTCTGGCTGCCTCCTGGTGGGGGGAACTGAGATGATTGATGGAAAAGAACTGGCTTTGGGGGGGGGGGGAACCTTTATCTCTGGCTTACCAGAGGAAATGTCTTTGCTGTAGGTGAGCCCAGAAGAATAGGAAGGAGAGTCTTTGGAGTAACTTAGCAGCAGTCCCCTTATGCTAGCTAGCTCTCTGTGACTGCAATAAAGACTGGAATAAACCAATACACAAGTGTTTGCTTTGGTTTACAGTCTTGGAAGTCATGATCTTCTGGCCCATTTGCTTTGGGGCCAGGTGGTATCTGTTGCAGCAATATGGGGCTGATTGGCTGGCTCATCAGCTACGAATCAAAATGAGCAAGAGGAAGGAGCTGGATCCCACAACTCCATTCAAGGGCATGCAGCTAACTTTCTGAAGGTCATCTACTTAATGTTTACCCAGTACTGCCACCTTGGGGATCAAGCCTTTAATGTATAGACCTTTAGAGAACCACAGCATCTTCTTGCAGCCCATCACCAGCTAAGGATAAAGGACTTTCTCTCCTAGTCCCTTAATCCCACATGCTACGAGAGGCAGAACTACTTTCTGGATTTTGCTCTTTTCACACTTTATCCATGTCAGGAGCTGGCCTGATGACAGGTCCCAGCTGACTGGCTTTCATAGAGACTCTAGGCTTATCATAGCACTTTCATGGGCAAAATTTCCAACTTCGTGGTTCCCTCTCATTTGCTTACCCCACTGTTAGCTATCTTGAAATGGTAGACATCTCCCAGATTCTAGAGTAGGCTTATTCTGAAGCTTCAAGTTGAGCCCTAGTGAGATGCATAATCAGAGAATCAGAGCCTTCCACTCCCCACTCCTCACCCATCGCTATCTGTAAGTCTTATTTCCAGGGCCACACAAGGACCATGGTCAGGGTTAGCTTCTGTCTTTTGGAATTGTGGAGGATACTCATTTATCCCCTTGGGTGGTAGGCTTGCTTATTAGAGTGGGATCCTGAAATTAGAAAAAGAGCTATGTTCTTCCCAGAGCGAATGCTAGAAAGCGCTTGGCAAAGAAAGATAGCAACTTGTTTTCTTCTAGACTGTTCTTGCATTATGTGTGATCCTCAATCCCTGCTGTAACAGGATGGCAACACTAGTGTCTCCCAACTTTTAAAGTCACAGTACTTGGCTAGAGTTTCAGTGTCCCTAGCAGCCGGATATGAGTGTCTGATTCTTTTTCTTGGCCTTTCTAAGGGTAGAGGTTGTCAGAGGTGTCCCTGCAATGGAAAGGCCAGAAAGCTAGTATAGTATGTATGTATGTATGTATGTATGTATGTATGTATGTATGTATTTATTTATTTATCAATCAGAAAGTATACTTTTTTTACTTTAACATAAATGATATTTCTAGAACAGTTTATTTTTAAGGTTTATTTTTATTTGTGTATATGTGTGTATGTTTGTGTGAGTATATGCTATGTCTATGAAGGTGCCTGCAGAGGCCACAAGAAGAGGTCAAATGCACTGGAGTTGGAGTTACAGGCAGTTGTGAGACACCTGGTGTGCTGGGAACCAAACTTAAACATAATTTCCTAGGTAAGGCTTGACCAGTTAGGCCCACACTTTCACTTTCTGTAGGCCTCCAAAGAGGACACAGAGTAGAAGAAGGGAGTCACATTCTGAGGCTATTGTGACAATAGACGGTAGAGGATTGGGTTTTCTAATGAAGACTCCAGGTGAATGCCTCAGGATGTCCCAGACGTGCCCTGTCCACAGCCTCAGGGGACAGTGGCCTCATCATTCTTTCCTGCAAATCTTTTGTGCGGCCTTCTCTCTGTACCTATGCATGATGTCAAATGAGGGGCCCCTACCAAGGCGCCTGCTGCTTGCTGCCAGGCACTCCTGATGACTTCAGCTAATTTCCGAGTCTGGAAACATTGTTGACAATGTGATTTCTGAAACGTGAAAGGCGTTATCTCGTTGTACCATCTGCGGCGTGTCTGTCTGAGCCTGGGCTTCCGCTGCCACTCTGCCCCCTCGCAGCAACTCTCGCTGCTCCGTCATCATCTCCCACAGCTAATTGCTCCAAACTGACAGGGAGGCTTTTTCCATTTAAAGATACGGGTAAATGGAACTTTCTTGCTGAGCTTTCCAAGTTAAGCCTGCCTTTCAGAAGGCAATGTGATCTTTTGCCTGGGGAAAGGTGGTGGCAGGGGGTTTGGCTTCAGCACCGAGGCAGGGACAGCACCTGAGATAGAAGGCAATGGTCAGAGGGGCATGTTGGGTGGAAGACCTTTGCGATTCTAATTTACAGGAAGCCTGGTGTTCAGCCAAATGCTAGAGACTTATTGTCTCCCAGGTAGTGAATCGGGAAGTCATCAGAATGTGCAAGAAGAATGTTTTTTTTTTCTTTTGTTAATGCTTAGAAACAAACTGGAACCAAGCTTCAAATGATCTCTTTTAGCTTAGGGGATCTCTTAGAAGCAATTATCATCATGAAAATCTGTACAGAGGGGTAATCAAAGGGCTATGGCTGGTACTATATATAGTTAGCTGTTGGTGCATAGCAAACCACCACTTGCTTGAACAACTTGAAATGACATTGATTTATTTTATTGTGTGTGTTTTGTTGGTCATTAAATCAGGGATCAGCAAGGAGACCTGTCTGAGTCTTGGGATTTGAAGTTAGGATCATCTGAAGGTTTGTCTGCAACTGAAGATCTTTCCAGGAGGCTCATGCGAGTGGCTGGACTGAGGGTTCTTGGTATGAGTGGGGCTTAATTCTGTTCCACAGGGTTGCTTGACTTCTCATAGAGTAGTGGATAGTCTTTCCATCTGTGGATGGGGACAGCCTCAGAAAGAGGCTGAAATGCCATTTATGATCTTAATCTCAGGACTCACACACTCTTCCTTTTGCAGTATTGGCTATAGAAGTCAGCTTGATTTGTGTTCATATTTTCTTTGTGCACCCCAATAAAGCTTATCTGAGGATCAGAGGAAAAAAACCAGCCACTATAATAAACATGGAAGTCAGGCAGTGGTAGCACATGCCTTTAATCCTGGCATTCAGGAAGCAGAGATCCATCCAGATCTCTGTGAGTTCAAGGCCAAACTGGGAACAGAGCCAAGCATGGTGGCATACACCTTTAATCTCAGCACTAACCATAGAGGTCTGGAGGTCTGTACAGACAGACAAGAAGTGATGTAGCTGGGCAGAGAGAGGAAGTGAGATGGCAGAACAGAAAGGCATATAGGCATAGGTATACAGGAAGTATGTCTCTTTGGAAGTTGAGGTGTCGGTAAGGTGAGGTTGGTTGTAGCTTGTCCAATTCCTCTGATCTCTCAGTTTTAACCCCAATACTTGACTCTGGGTTTTTATTAATAAGACTGTTTAGTAATTTGTCTTATATCTGGCACCCTAACATTTGTGGCATGAATTCAGGAAAAAGCCACTTGCCTGTGGCCTTACAGGCTCCGGCTTAGGTCTGAGCTGTACATGGCTGGAGTCTCCTTGTTTTTTTCTCTCCTGGTGTGTTGTGGGCTCTCTCTGGATTCCCATCTTGATGAAAGGGAAGAGGAGAAGGGAGACAGAAGAGATGCTGTGAACCTCTGCCAGGAGAAACAAGATGTGAAAGTACTGGTAAGCCATGAAGTCACATCAACTTATAGATAAATAGAAATGGGTTAAGTTATAAGAGCTAGCTAGCAAGAAGCTTGAGCCATAGACCACCCAGTTTGTAAATAATACAAGCCCCTGTGTGTTTAGTTGGGACTAAGCAGCTTCAGGATGCCAGTGGGAGAGATTTGTCCTGACTCCTGGCTGGGTAGGACACAGGAAAACTTCCGACTACATTGATTCATTGTGGTAGGGAACTATACAAGGATCTGAAAACCAGGAATCAGGGACCCTTGAGGTCACCTTAGAATCTGTCTATGGCAGCTGCATAGTAATATAATAATGCAAGACATCTAACTTTTATTGGCTGAGAGTGAAAGCCAGTGCTGAAATTGTTTCGGCAGCAACAAGCTGGCAGAGAGCACTAATTCCAAGCAAACTCATTTGTCTGTGAGACTCACTCTCTTATCTTTGTGCACTCTCCCATGTGTCCATTCCACAGGTATCTAGCTCAGCCTTCCACAGTTTGTTTCTGCCATGGCCTTCTCCTTGAGTTCCTGAATCATATTTGATCTCACTCCAACATAACCTCCTATCAGCTTGAATGCATCATGCTCATTCATACTTCAGCAATCTGTTCCCTCTAGTGGCGATTCTGCCCCTGATCTTCCTCCTCCATCCTTCAAAAAAAAAAAAAAAAACTGTGGAAGGTTGAGCTAGATGCCAGTGGAAGGGACACATGGGGAGTCAGCAGAGATAAAGAATGAGTCTCACAGATGAATGAGTTTGTTTACAATTAGTGCCTCTGCCAACTCATTGTTGATGAAACAAGTCAGCACTTGCTGTGGGATGTTCTGTATGTCAAATGTGTTGCTCTGATTGGTTAATAAATAAAGCACTGATTGGCCAGTAGCCAGGCAGGAAGTATAGGTGGGACAAGCAGAGAAGAGAATTCTGGGAAGTAGAAGGCTGAGGCAGAGAGACACTGCCAGCCGCTGCCATGACAAGCAACATGTAAAGATAGATAAATAGAAATGGGTTAATTTATGATAGAAGAAGTAGATAACAAGAAGCCTGCCACAGCCATACAATTTATAAGTAATATAAGTCTCTGTGTGTTTACTTGGTTGGATCTGAGTGGCTGTGGGACTGGTGGATGAGAGAGATTTGTCCTGACTGGGCCAGGCAGGAAAACTCTAGCTACAAGCACTGGTTTTCACTTAGTGGATGAAGGATGGAGAAGGAGAGTTTTTTTCCTTCATCACTCACACCATTTGCTCCAGGCTTTGCTCACTTCTGTGGCAGAAGATATTTTCCAAAGGTGGCTAGGCCAACATTTCTCCCACCCCACATGCTCTCTGTAATGTTTTATTGACCCCACTTAAGTAGAGGTGGCAATGTGTTCCCTCATCTAAAACTCGGGTGGAGCCATGTCGCTGTCTTGACCAACAGATATGATGCTGTGTGGCTTCTAAGGCTAGGCCATAAAAGGAAGCATGACAGATATTAGGAGCTTTTCTCACCCCCACTTGTAATAAACTCACCACCATTTTTTGTAGGGAGCTCAATTAGCCTTGCAGAGAGACCACTTGGAAAGGAAATCAGGGTCCCAGCCAAAAACCAACGTTACCCATCAAACACACGAGTAAGACAGCATTTAAGATAACTTTAGCCCCCTGGCCTTTGAGTCTTCTGATGATCCCATGGAATAGAGTCAAGTAGTCCACCAAGGACTTTTGTACTTTCTGACTGAAAGAAATGGAGATGATACAAGACTGCAGGTGTTTGATGCCATCTTGTTTTGATTTTGTCATGTGACTTCATATCCCTAGATTCTGCCAGATTTACCTATAATGTACTGCTATAGGGATGTTTCTTTCAAAGCTTTCTTCCAAATTTTGAAATGACATACTTGTGTATTGAGTTAACTCCCATCTCTTCCATTAGGCTGTACAGTTTATGAAGGCGTGTACCATGTCCATTTGTTCACCAACACCCTGCCCAAGTCTGAACTGTAATATATGGTCAGTGAGTGTATCAAACTGGCACATTTATCAATGGTATTTTTCCTGAATACTTCTGGACCCTCACATTGCAGTAAGAGCTTAAACTGGCACATTTATCAATGGTGTTTTTCCTGAATGCTCCCAGACCCTCACACTGCAGTAAGAGCTTGTCCTCTTTACCTCCTGACTTGGTCCTCCTGTTTCATCTTTGCAAGGTCCTATCACCTCTTCAGGTGCTCAGGACACAAATTTGGGATTTGTCGTGACTCTTTCTGTCCTTCCCACTTCTGTAAAATATTCCAAGTCCTGGCCATTCTTCCTCTCAACACTTTTCCTTTCCTCTTATGATGGCCACCATCATCTGGGTCCAGCACCTTCTGGGTTCATCACCACGTATTTCCCTAAAGACTCCTGACCATCATCTTCTACTCATGTCCAAATCAGGAAGTTGGCCTATCCACATGGTATGTCAGAGCCTGTCACTCTGGAAGCAATTTTTCACTCCTTAGTGACCCCCAAATCCTCAGTTCTTAAATCATTTGTGGAGATGGGTGGGGCATAAGTTGAAAAAAATATCCTTTGCTGCAGCCTACAGTTAGTCAGTGATTTATCCTAGGCTGACCGCTTTCGCTTAATTTCTTACTACTTCTGCACTCCAAAGCAAGTACTCTAAACATAAGAAGATATTGGGCTCATCCACTAGATTTCAAGAAACCTTTGAGCTGACTTAGGTATTAACAATAGCTAGCTCTGTAGTGCGCCGCATCTAGGAAAATGGATGCTTGGAAGGCAGGTGGGAGTTTCCAGAAACAACTTGATCATGGACTCAAAGACAAGCTTCCCCCTCCCCCATTTCCAGCCTAGTTATCGCTACAGAAGACTGATTTCCATGTGTTCACCACAAGGCGCTGGAGTCTTTTGTTGAGTTATCCCAAGGGCCTAGACAATAACTGGTTCATCTTCAGATAGTCATATGGCTTCAGTTCAGCTGATATTGAAATAGTTGAAGTTATTTTCCTTATTAGCATATTGGACCCACTGTGGATTTGACAGCTGAGTTTTCCTGAACATTTTTCTTTACCTGTCTGTGGCATATCCATGGAGTCTTTCTAGCATAATGTTTTTTTTTTTTTTTTTTTTTTTTTTTTTTTTTTTTTTTTTTTTTTTGGGTAGGTGATTTCAATACCTTTCTTTAAAATTTTTTAAACTTTAAAATTTATTCTTCTCTCATATATTGCATCCTGATTATAGTTTCCCCCTCTTCCCCCTACTCCTAGTTGCTCCACCCCGCACCTCCCCTCTCCCCAAGATCCACTCCTCTGTTTTCGTTCTGTGAAGGGCAGGCCACCCAGGGATATCAACCAAACATGGCATGTCAAGTTACAATAAGACTAGGCACACCCCCTCATATTAAGGCTGGATAAGGCACCCCCAAACAAGCAAAGGAGTTAGAGACAGCCCCTGCTCCCATTGTCAGGACTCTCACAAGAACACCAAGCTATACATCATATATAGCATAGTAATTCTAAAGCAGCCAGAACTCTTATACAGAGGCTTGGGGTCTCAAACAAAAGTCTCTAAAGGCACATTATCTTTTCTGGTCCACCCATAAAGTTAGTTAAAATCCTCCTCTCCCACAGTTAAAGGATATGGGCCACTGGTCCACCTCTTTGATGGGGAGAGTGAGTGACATGCTTGAAAATCTCCATGTTTTGCTACTAATCCCCCCCCCTCCCTACGCCCAACTATGACACTGTTTGTGGTGACCTGACAATTTCATATATTACTTCCTCTCAAGTTACAATCTCTAAAATCCTAGGTGGGTGGGGCTCCTTGGGATCAAGGGACTTAAGTGAGAGCTTGGAATCCTCTAGAAGCATGGCAGCCTCCTCATGTGGATGAGCATGGCAGGTTCCAGGATGGGAAGAGAGGTACAAGACTGTAGCGCAAATCTTAAAAGGTCTTATTAATAAAAACAAACCCGGTGCCAGGTATTGGGGTGAACGCTGGAAGATCAGAGAAGCAGAACAAGCCACAGTTTCCTCACCTCGCCAATTCCTTAGCTGATCCTATTTCCTCAGACTCGAAGCCTTTGAGTCCTCATCAAAAATGAATCTCAGCTGAACTGCTGCTCAAACGCCTAAAAGCTTAACCAGGCTCTAGTTCCTCATCCTCATGCCTTAAATACCTTTCTGCTTCCTGCCATCACTTCCTGGGCTTAAAGTCTCTTGTTACCATGCCTGGCTGTTTCCAGTGTGGCCTTGAACTCACAGAGATCCAGACAGATCTCTGCCTCTGGAATGCTAGGATTAAAGGCATGCGTGCCACCATTTTCTGGCCTCTATAGCTAGTGGGTGTTCTGTTCTCTGACCCCAGATAAGTTTATCAGGGTGCACAATATTTTGGGGAACACAATACCACCACACAAGACAGACAATACAATTGGTGATTTGAGAACCAGCCCCAGAACCAGCACAGAGAACATCTGTACTCACACCCATGCTGGGTCTCCCACCATGGATCATCTCAGGCTTTGCTCCATCTTGTTCACACTTCCAGGTCTCATCCTATGAATCACCTACCCCAGGGAGTCGTCTCTCCCTGTGACAGCCAGGGCTGGCTCAGGTGTTTCTTCCCATTGTTTCCAGAGGTCTCCATGCTTACTTTTCTTCCAACTCTAATTATCCTAGTTCATAGTTCACCCCCGTGCCTCTTTTTGTCACTGGGTTTCCTCACCAAGCTCTGAGGACCTTTAGGATAAAACATTGGCCTTCACCGCTGGCTTTGGGCTCTGGCATTTGATGGGTGCTCACTAATCATTCTTGGAGTGAATGAACTAATCGGAGCATAGACTGAAGCTGCCCCCATATGAACTGCTTTGCCTCCTGGTGTGAGCAGATGTCCCAGCTGCTGTGTGCTGGGGCAGGATGAGGCTACTCCCTCCACATCTGCCCCTGGGTGGGTGTGGAGTATCTGCATGCTGTGTTGAGAGTCCCAACCAGTCTGCCATATGGAAGGCTGATGGCCCATGGCCCATAGGTCCTCTCAGACCTTTTGAGCCTTTCTGTTGCTGAGGAGGCCATAGGGGACCATGACAACATTTGGGAGAGAAGGTCATTTCAAGGGAAAGTGTCCACACCAGATGTTGAGATTCATGGAGATGAAATAACCACTCCTGGTCTGTGATTTCTGATATCTGTTCATAGGAGGGCTTGGGGTCAGGGGGTAGTGTGTGCTACCACCAAGAATAGAAATAGATTACTGGGTGTATAATGTATTTTGGTGTAGATTGTTCCAGGAAACATAGTGGGGAGCGGGGATGTGAAACCCAAGAGGGAATGCAGTTACTTGGGATTTAGTAGTCAGCCTTATGGGACATTCAGGGTCATATTTTCCTCTTCATATGAAATTCAAACCTGAGACCTCCTGGGAGTCCAGGATAGGCGACGTGAAAGACAGCTATCATTATATTGTGCTTGAAATGTCCTGATCTTTGTCTTCAAGGAACCAACAGCAGATTTCTTGCCTTCCTTTCTGGCCCAACAGAATGAGATACATGTCCATAGGCACAGATGGGCCAGGAACCTCTAATGCTTATAAGTAGATGAAATCAGTCTCTGCTACATGTGATTTGTATTTAAAATGAGAGAAATAAGTTGAAAACAAAATACATGGGTAAGTCATTATATTAGCCTATGCTCATTATAAAGACTAATACAGAGCACATGTGGCTGATGTAGATGGGAAGCTGCTGTGTACCAGGCACTGTACTGATGGTTTCATTTTCAGTGAGTCAGACAAGGCGTGACACAAAGGCCCGAAGGAGGAAACTCAGGAGCCACCTACATAGAAAGGATGCAGAACGGGCCAGTTAGTTATCTGGGAACAGTTACTTAGTCCTTCTTCGAGTACATTTGGGAATAGTAATGTCAAAAAATTAGATCTTGTCCTTTAGTATTAGTAAAATAATGCAGTGGGTATTTGTGGGTCAGGTGCTTTTCTTCCCTCAGTCCACATTTGTACTTTCAGAACTCCTCTCTGGATTTGTTGATTTATAGTTGATGCTCTGTCTTCAAATTCCTGTTTTGGGTTATGAGTGGCAGTACAGCTTATACTCTTTAAAAAATACAATATTTGTATTTATTCTTTGAGATTTTACACACGCACACAACTCCTCCCAGGCCCTCCTGTGCCCACCACCATCACATGCTTAAAACTC
Source organism: Peromyscus leucopus (assembly GCF_004664715.2). Taxonomy (NCBI): domain Eukaryota; kingdom Metazoa; phylum Chordata; class Mammalia; order Rodentia; family Cricetidae; genus Peromyscus; species Peromyscus leucopus. Next base: position 135,502,451 of record NC_051066.1, read on the forward strand.
TTGATCCTCCTGCCTCAGCCTCATGTGCTGAGATTACAGGTGTGTGCCACCGTGCCTGGATTCTCATGTTCTTTTTAAAAGTTTGCACACCTTTAAGCATGGTGGGATTCTTGGGATCTCTTTCCTCTATGTGTATTCTCCCCTTGTTCTACTCGATCTGTACAGAAGCATTGATTGCTGTAGTTTGTAGTTTTACTCAAATGTCCACTGTGATTGTAGGCTCATGGCTACCTCAGCTGGTTGCTTTGTATCTCTCACCCGGAGACTGGGTCTTGTGTTAGTAGCTCAGGGCTTTCACTAGCTGGGGACAGAATAGCTCTAAGCCCTGTGTCCCAGCAATCATGGTCACATGTTCTGTTTTCTCCTTCTGCTGTGAGTCCAAGTATAGCTGCTACTCCTGGGTAAATGATGGAGCTCTGAAGACTCATTTCAAACCATGTTTTTTGTTTCTTTGTCAGGTACAGAAGAGGCTCTGTTTTCATCCTCCTGGAGTACTTGTACCCCTCGATGGCTACTTCTAGTTCCACTTCGTGGTAAACACTCAGCTTTAGCCACGCCTCCAAATTGTAAAAATTTCCTCCATTCCCGGTCCAGAGATTTGAAAACAATTTTGAAATTGTTTTATATATGGTGATGGGTGTGTATAAAATGTGTTTATATATATGTGTATGATGTATATGTATATACATACATATATGTAGTATCACTAATTCAAAAATACTTTTTTTACCTTTCTAGAGCTTTTATTGGGGGAGAGAGAGAGAGAGAGAGAGAGAGAGAGAGAGAGAGAGAGAGAGAGAGAAACCATGCAGAGGGGAGAGAATATGGAAGGAGAGAGTGTGGAAAGAGAGCTCAAAAATACTTTTTAATGTTATTTCCATGACTTTGGAAAGGAAAGGAGGGTGGGACAATCTGAGACCCGGAAAGTGGTCCACTGGTACTCATTTTACATCAGTTCATTTTATCCTTACAAAACACCACAGGGCATTCTCATTATCATCCCTTTTTAAATGAGGACACTGCACTAGAATGACCCATCTAGAGACATTTAATTAATAAATAGTAGTAGATTCAATATTTAAACTCAAGAAACATGACTTGAGAGCTTTTTTCCTAACCACTACCAAACACTACAGGGCTTTCCAGAGCCTTCATTGTGCTGATAAATAAAATGAATATTCATGAGGTGACTGGAAAAATTTCCAGTTGATCTTAGCCTATCTCTGTTAAGTTTATGACTTCTTAGAGTCATAATTTGGTAAATATTGTTGCAGGGACTGAGCAAGATAGAAGTTGAGAAGAAACCATTGAAGTGGGCTATGTCACAGTCAACTTTGGCTGGGTAACAAATAGCTCCTCACATGTCCGTGCTCTTAATAAGAACCAAACTTTGTTTCTCCCTCATGTATATTAGCAGCTGTTGTTTGACTGCAGCTCTCTGCATGTCCCCCCCACCCCCAGGCAGAAGAAGTCATCCCAACCCAGGTCATGCTGTTCTCATGACTGAATGAAGAGCTTTATACATGATGGGAACATGTAATATGGCTTAACTTCTGCATGGACCTGGCATACGTCACACATTTCTACTTGCCATTGATCAAAGCATGTCACACAGACAAGCCGAAGTCAATAAGAGGAGAATATAAGCTCTATCTCATATAACAAGAACAATGATTCCAATGTGAATATAGTCTACCACAGAAAATGGCAGCCACCAGGAGTTCCCCAACAGTGATTTTCAGTCACAGAATGAGGAAAGTTGGAAGGTTCAGGGGAAGCACAGCGGGTGGGAAGGAGAAGAGAAAGCTTGTGAACTGGGCTTGTAAAGACTTCACACGGCCTCATGGGTCAGCCCCAGCATTTATCTAGCCTAGGACATGATACTGGAGGAGAGTGTGGGGATGTGACACCCACACCCTCCATGTTAGAAATATATTGCTAGCTATCTCATTCTCATTTGCCTTGCACATTCAGAGAGCTCGTCCAGCAATAACAAATTGGATCTATTTATATGGCTTCATTCGGCTACCTTCCCCCTTCCAATAGCTCCTAATCAACAGCTGATCATCCCACCCTATAGCCCGAATGTGATGTCATCTTTGGTATCGTTCAAGAAATAGCACTTGGCAGTTGTTAAGTGGGGGAGTCCATTTTTAGAACTCAGCCTGCCTATCTTCTCCTCCCTTACAAAGGTGATTAAGATTTATTTTTACTTAGATGAAAACAGCCTCCATTGATTTCTGCCACAAAGCAAAGAGATTGAAAAGGACACTTGGATTAGTGAGAGGGAAGGCTAGCCCTTTTCTTACTGTCAATGAGGCAGCCCACACAGTACCTCCATGGGCATGCTCATAAAAAAAATAGAGTCAGAGCTGCCTTGCTTTGATAGAGGTGGCAAACTCTGAAGTCAGAGAATGTGGCTCTCCTGCTTCAAGCACTGAGGCTTTGGGGATCCCTGTTCTCAGAGGGAACCATGGGACTAACTCTAAACCAGTTCAGACTGTGGCTCCTCAGTTCTCTTGGGGGTAGGATATACACTTCCTTCTCTCCATTACATTCTGTACCCCAAAGCCCACATACTCTCATAAGAGGATTCATCTACATATACCAAGGTTGTTGTAACCATACTCACCATCCATGCACCCAGCTCTGTGTTGGTTTCCTATTGCTGCTGCAATGGATGTTTTCATGCATTTCAATAGCATATATTTACTGTTCATAGGTCTAAAAGTTAGGAGTCTGAAATGGGTCGTGTGGGGCTACAGTGGACTGAGGTATTGTCTGGGTTGCTTTTCTTCTGGAGGCTCCATGGGGGACTCATTCTTGACCTTTTCCATGGAGGGTATTCTTGGCTTATGGTACCCTTCTGTCTTCAGGACCAGCAATGATGGCCTGTTCTGTCTCTCATGATCCCACCTCTCTCGTTCTGAGTTCTTTGCCATTCTCATCCACATTCAGGGACCCTGTGATTGCACTGGGTCTATCGTGATCACCCACAGTGACAGCTTTAATTCAAGGTAAGGATTATAAATAACTTAAAAGTGAGTGACTATTTATTTCTATATGAAACCTTGATTTCATCTTACTGTGTCATCTAATATAGTCACACATTTTGAGGATTAGGACATGTACAATAGGATGCCACTATTCTGCTACCCCCTCATCTCTTGTCAAATATATGAATAGATTATTTTTGGGGGGTTGTATATTTATGTGTGTGTGTGTGTGTGTGTGTGTATGTGTGTGTGTGTGTGTGTGTGTGTGTGTGTGTGTGTGTATGTGTGTGTGTGTAGGCCAGCCTTTGATACCATGCATTTTCCTCAGTATTTTTCCACCTTATTTTTTTGAGACAGTGTTCTCACTGAACCTGAACTTCACAGGCTCAGCTAGAATAGCTGGCCAGGAAATCCCAGAGGTACTTCTTCTGTCTTTGCATCCACCCCCAGCTTGGGAATTGAAGATGCATGGTGATACACCTGGCTTTCATGTTGATAGTGGAAACAGAACTTGGGCACAGCAAGCCCTTTATTGACTGATCCATATCCCCAGCCCCAGAAATTATTTTTTATCTGCTTAAAAATATCCTACCAGTCAGGGACATAAGAGGAACACTTATCACATAGTTGTAATGCAATCTCACAACACTCTTAAAGAGTGTATTGACTTCTATCATAATGTTATTTTCTCCTTCAACTTCTCAGCTCTTGATGGCTTGATGGTTAATACTTCTGTGTTCTGATTCATCTCTTCTCTCTTCTATTTTTTTCTTTCTTTTTGTGTGTGCATGTATATGCGTGTGCATGTGTTCAGGTTCATGTGTTCATGCAGGTGCACATTTGTGCACATGGATGCGGAGAGATGAGAACAACCTCAGCTGTCATTCCTTAGGTGCAGTCCGTATTGTCCTTTGAGACAGGCTCTCTCTCATTGGCCTGGAACTTGACAAGTAGGGTAGATTGGCCATCTAGTAAACTATGGATCTGTCTGTTTCCATTTCTTCAGTGCTGGGATTACAAGCATGTGCCCAGCCTTCTTTTTTTCTATTTGTTTTTGTTTATTTTCACTTGTTGAAGTGATACTACTTAGATATGCTTATATGAAATTTGTTTTTAGAGATAGAAATCAAGTCCTTGTTCTTGAGGGCTTCCTGGATAAGCTATCTTCTCTTCTCACCTTTCTAAATTTTCTAAAAATGCACAACCTTTTCTGCTACACTACTCAGTTCTTGGACCACTGGGTCTCATTAGTCACTTTTAATGGTTCAATATTTTTGTTGATATTTAAAGTAGTACATTAAGTACTATTTATGTTAGTTAGTGGTCCTCCCTTTCTTTTTGGTATACTTTAGTATTTTGTACTTGAGTTGCATGCTCTCTTATTACCCAAGCACAGTACACACTACAGGGAATGTTGCTACCATAGGACTTGTTCTTATTGAGTGAAACTAGTTGCTTTTGCAAACTGATGTGATGATAGAATCTGAGCCGATCAACTTGTTTCAAAGAAGCAGCTTTGGGATCTTCTTAGTCTTTGAGTCTTGACTATTGTAGCAACTGAAGAGACACTACTCCATGATTTCCCAGTTTTAATTACCCTGGGAAAGCTGCAGGGGAAAGGAGTCCAGGAAAGGTACCTGCTCTGGCCATAGCTTAGCTGAGATTCAAGGGTTTTATGTACCTTGCTCATAGTCCAGAACCTCTCATGGGAGAACATCAGGTCATATGAAATCAACTTTAATTTTTGCCATCACTCACTTTATGTTTCAACTTCTCTGGGCCACAGGATGCTCAGAAATCTCATGAACATTATCATTAGGAGTGTCTAGGAGGAAATTTCTGGGAGAAGTTAGCATTTGAGTTGGTAGACTGGGCAAAGCAGATGGGCCTCTCCCACGAGGGTGAGCCATATTCAACCATTGAGGCTCAGAGGAATAAAAAGCCAAGGAAGGGAGGAGTGTCCACGATTCCTGTCCATGTCCCTCCTGTTCTCTGGGATCTGCAATGTGGTCTCTTTGAACCCCATCACTGGCTCTCCTGGGTTTCCAGCAGATTGTGGGACTTCTTAATCTCTATTATCCTGTGAACCAATATTGTGTTACTCTTTCCCATGTCTCTTTGTCCCTGTCTTTCTCTTACACAGACACAGACCCAATACAACACAACACAACACAACACACACACACACACACACACACACACACACACACACACACACACAGAGAGAGAGAGAGAGAGAGAGAGAGAGAGAGAGAGAGAGAGAGAGAGAAAGAGAGAGAGAGAGAGAGAGAGAGAGAGAGAGAGAGAGAGAGAGAGAGAGAGAAACTGCTTCTCCGGAAGACTCTGGCTAATATTAAATAATCCTTGTTTTCAGAACTGACTTCAGCTGGCAAAGCAAAAGCAAAGGGATTGTCTTGTGTCGCTAACTCAAGTGACTGCACAAGACTGGGTCAAATACTGTCCATCTGAATGCTCTCCCTTTCTTCCTTCTGCTTCTGAGCATATGCCAAGGTTTAACAAGGTATTAGCTACATCATGATAAGCCAACAGAGCCATTCCCTTCTTGCAATCTGCAAGCCCAATTGGCATAGCAACAGGGAGTCTCATAAATCAAAGGAGCTCATACACAAATCCCAGGTGCAATGGGAAAGGTGTAGGCGCCATGAGAAAGGCTAGCAGCGGGGCTAGGTTAGCATGGAGCTGGTGATTAAGGGCTGTTTTATTTACTGGGAGGTTTGGATGATAAGAAATCAGCTGAAGTGACAGTGGATGTGGGGAAGGCTCCCTACAGTAAATACAAAGACTTCTTGGTAGGACGATCCTTGGAGTATTGAGGAACAGGGAAGGATAATTGGTGTTTGACAGAGGCCAAGTTATTGGCAGTTAGAGTAGATGTCACCTGCTGGAAATAGCGTGTAGGAACAGGCTAGTTCCTACGAAGTATTTGTAGGAGAGCCTGGCATGAGATTGAAATTGACAGAACACTTGGCACCTGCTTTGCTCACTGCCAGAAAGCCCCAGGTAATTATGGGAAGGACTAAATGTCTTACTTTGCACAGGATCTCAAGGGCTCTTAGTTGGCAAGTCCAGAGTTAAGACAGTGAAGCTGGACGTCCTTAGAAAGACAGGTTCCTCTGCACATCTCCGTTGTGTGCTTGGCATCAGTGATGGCAGTGGGAAGGAAGGCTGTGTAGTAACACAAGGAAAAGTTCACAATCAAACACCAAGAAAACGGAAAGCAAGATATTTAATGGTAGTTTTCTTATGATGTCGATATAAAGAATCTGCCTAGGAAAAACGAGATGTCCCAACACCAGAGCCTTCCTGCAGTTGCGCTAAGACCCTGGGACCATGGTTAATGGGTTTATGAACAGAGCTAGGAGTGAAGCTCCATGGCAGAGTTCTTGTCTAGCACATGTGAGGTCTTGGGTTCTGTTCTCAACACTGTAAACAAGACAGCAATAAATGAGAAATAAACTTGTGCTTTATGGAGAGGTTAGCACATGTCTGCTTTTGCACACAACATTTCCTGTGATTGTCTTTTTTTAATAGCCCTTTTTGATTGTTTTTTTTTTAAAGATAGGGTTTCACCATAGAGTCCAGGCTGACTTTGAACTCTCAACCCCCCTGCCTCAGTCTTTGGGAGTGTTGGATTACAGGTGTGTGACACTAGGCCTGGCTTATTTAATTTAAGAACCCTGTGAGGTGAATGCTAAGTGAGGAGGAGAGCTGATGAAGCTGAGGGAGGGTGGCTCAGTGGTTTCCTCAAAGCCAAACAAGTGAGGTGTTAGAACAGGGTAAGTGACAGTGTGGTCACAAATCCCCTCATGTCACTGGTGGATATGCCTTAGAGGGCTCTGGGATGGCTCTGCTTAGAGACTGGCTTCATGTCCTAACTCCACTAAACTGCTTTCTGCCTGCGTGGACTTTCCTGCTCTATACATGTCACACAAATGTGATCATAAAATAAGTGGTCTTTTGTGTCTGCTTCTTGCCCTCAGGGCAGGTTCTCCATGCTCATCCATTTGGCAGCAGCCTGTATTATCAGCACTCTGTTCTTTTTTAGGGCTAAATAATAGTCCATTGCACAGATAGTCCATTCTTCTTATCCACTCATTGGTTGTTGACATATTTTTTGTGTTCACCTTTTGGCTCTTTCATTTGAACCCTTGTTGGATTTTCCCAATGATGGATGCCATAATACACTTTTTTTTTTAATGCTGAGTGCTGTTTATTGAAGGAGGGAAGAGGTCTTAAATACAGGCTTACAGCACAGTGGGAGAACCCTGGAGGGCAGAAGTTTGCTACCGATGTTTTACAATCTTGCATCGAAGCTGTTAACACCCATTATGCAGTGCAGGATACACAGACAAGGAACTTCCCGGACAGATATATATCTATATCTATATCTATATCTATATCTATATCTATATCTATATCTATATCTATATCTATATCTATCTATCTATCTATCTATCTATCTATCTATCTATATATATATATACACACACACACATATATATATACACACACGCACGTGTATATACGTATATACGTATATATGTATATACATATATAATTAAAATATTTTTTATTGAAACATAATTTTTTCTCCCTTTCCTTTTTTTCCTCCAGTCTCTCCCAGGTACCTTCTTTCCACCCCCTCCCATGCCTCCATCTCTCAAGTTTAAAGTCTCTTTTTCTTTGATTATCATTGCTACACACACACACACACACACACACACACACACACACACGCATACACACGCAGCTTATATAGATGCAATATGTAAATATGACTTGCTGAGTCTGTTTTTGTTGGTGCTGTGTATATGATTTCAGGCTGACCCCTCTGCATTGGGCTTCCAATAAGGGTGCTTAACCCTGACTAATTCTTCCCCCAGCAGTCATTAGCTGCTTGTAGTTCTTTGTCTATGGGTGGGATCACATGGAATTGTCCCCCTTGCGTGTATGCCCATTAAATGTATTCTGTGTTAAAGCCTTTTTCCAATTTCTGATTGGATTGTTGATCTTTCTATTATAAGAGTTCTAGATAAATTATTTGGAAATATTTTTCCTCTGGTCTTGCATTTTAAAAGAAAGAATCCCTTGTCTGCTCTCTTTTCCTGCCCCTTTCAAACTACACTGGAGGATGCCCATGCACACTTACCATTGGGTGAGCTGGGGTGACATACAGGCTTGTGTTATGAAACTTGACAAAATATGGAGTCATTTGGAAGGAGGAAACCTCAGCTGGCAAAGTATCTGTGGTGCTTTTTTTTTTATGAGCTGAGGATCAAACCCAGGGCCTTGTGCTTGCTAGGCAAACGCTCTACCACTGAGCTAAATCCTCAACCCATCTGTGGTGCTTTGAATAGGAATGGTCCCTATAGATTTAAACGTTTGAATACTTGGCTCATAGGGAGTGGCACTATTAGGAGGTGTGGCCTTGTTGGAGTAGGTGTGGCCTTGTTGGAGGAAGTGTGTCACTGTGGAGACAGGCTTTGAGGTCTTATATGCTCAAGCTAGACCCAGTGTAGCACACAGTCTGTCTCCTGCTGCTGCCTGTGAATCAAGATGTAGAACTCTCAGCTCATTCTCCAGCACCACATCTGCCTGCACGCTGCCATGCTTCTTGTCATGATGATAATGGACTAAACCTCTGAATTGTAAGCCAGCCCCAGTTAAATGCTTTCCTTTATAAGAGTTGCTGTGGTCATGGTGTTTCTTCACAGCAATAAAACCCTAACTAAGACAATATCCCTGCCAGATTGGGCTGTGGTCAAATCTGTGGCTCATTTTCTTGATTAATGATTGATGTGGTAGGGTCCAGTTCACTGTGGCTGGTGGTCCTAAGTGCTCTAAGAAAGCAGGATGAATAAGGCATGGGGAAGCAAGCTAGTTAGCAGCACTCCTTCATGGCCTCTGCATTAGTTCCTGCCTTGAGTTCCTTCCCTGACTTTCCTGTATGATAGACTATTAGCTGTAAGAAGAAACAAACTCTTTCATCCCTAACTTGCTTTTGGTGTTTCATCACAGCAATAGAAACCTTAACCAAGACAGGTGGGGAGAAGAGGAGGCACAGGAGAAACAAAGCCCTTTGAAGACAGATGATGGCATTATGAGTGAGTCTAGAGGAGGGCCAAGGTTCATTGCACTCTGTATTTTGGTGGGAGTTGAGAACCATCCTGGTGTTCACCACAGTCCAGGGACCATAGGAGTGGGTGTGATTGGACCATCTTTGTGTAAGGAAATCAAAGTTAAAATGAAGGTATAGAATGATAATCATAGACCCAAGCTCTGAAGACTGGACCCTCAACCCCACTGCCCATCACACTGTGTTGCTGGGTGAACTTTCTTGAGATTCAGGTTCTCCCAAGACATGGAAGGTGAACAAAATTCAGAGGCAGTTCACTGACACATCCAGACAGGCTAACATTTAAGCATATATGAATAGACTTTTCTCCTTAGCAGAACCAGATCATAACAACAATGCTCCTTAGATTTTGGGAGCAGGGATGCTTAACCCCCAGGCAGCTGGCTTCACCCCTACAGCTGCATAACAGTAGTCTATGGTAGAGCCTAAGAATTTGTATATCTAACAAGTTTTCAGGGGGTGTTAAGGCTGACAATGTGGGGGGCACCCTCTTATTGAGAACTATGGATAGTGAATACTTACATTTATAAAGCCTATAACTGTGATGTAAATTCCAAGGCATACCTTTACACTAAGAAACAAGCTGTGTAAGTGTGAGTGTCCCACCACTGGCCTGTCCCACCATTGTCCCCATGACACTCACTGGATGCAGCCTCTGCTGGCAGGTTCTGGTGTATTATTCAGATCATGTTCCATGTTCCAAAAACACCGTATCTATGAATACAGGAGCATGTCTGTGCTAGACTGCAGTTTCTCATGATCGTAAGCTTGCTCTACATCATCTGTCCTGCAACCCATGCTTTTTTTTTCCAACCCCACTCCCAATCTCTAAAGCCTTCCCAAAAGATTGACATATGAATTTACATCATATGGATTGATATCATATGGACTGACATCATGCCTTTTCATACAACATAGAATCCTTATTTTCTTACTGCTCCCCAGTAATTTATAATACAGTTTTATTTCCTCTACAGGCATAAAAATAGAACATGGACAAGGTTAGTGGAAATAATAGAACATTTGAAAAAGCAGCGAAGAGAAGAGTCATAATGTTTATTGAGAGACTGTTAAATGCCAGCAGTGTGTAAATGTTTATACACTGCATTACTTGATACTTTTGGTGATCCTGTGGGATAGAAATTCTGCCTGTACTTTACAGATGAGAAAATTGAGGCTGAGATGAAGGAATTAACTGGGCCCAAGGTGTTATATGCAGTAGGGGAGAGAACCGGAGTCTGAATGTAGTTGGATTTGCTTCCAAGCCTGTGCTTCTAACGATCACTCCTTAGTATTTCCTCATGTTGATTAAGGAGTGTTCTTTGTAAGCCATAGAAGTCAGAGCCACAGTCAGTACTGAGTGGTAAGAGCCTTGCATGAGCAGTGAAATGATGACATACTAGTTTGAGGTGAGCACTGTGGTTGGGAGCAGTTGGTATCAGGAAACCGAGATGCACATAACAATGTTCCCAGAACACGATTCCTCTGCACAGGCATAACACAGTGGAACTAGCTGGCCCAGCATGTTTTATTCTGTATTCCTTTCCTTGAACAAGGTATATGGATTTCTCATTCTTTTTCTTGGCCTAGTGTGGAATCCTGATATCACTGACTGGGTATAATAGCTATGATGTGTTTGATAAAAGAATAGAAAAGCCAATAGAAAACTACAATCTAGTTTAAATAACTAAATTCATTGACTCATGTAACCAGTCAGGTCACAGACAGCATGCATCAGGTATGGTCTGATCAGGGTGTTACCTGGGTTTCTTAATGAGATATGTGTGTTGATTTTATAGCACATGTCTACTGGGCAAGGCTGAATTGCACTTTTTGGAATCACCCTTTTGCTGTATGTTTCTTACTGGATCACAAAAGACATTGCCAGGCAGGACTTACAGGGTGAAAATGAAACAGCATCTGTGGTTTTAGCTTTGACACTAAGGAAGAAAACTTTGATGCAGAAAGAAGCTCAATGGTTGGGGCAGGCACATGGCATTAAGAGAAGATTGCTATCTCCTGGCACAGCTCATCATCTGTCACTGCCTATGAAGCTGTGTCAGGATGGCTGGGCTCAGAGGAGCATCTCAGGAAGATGGGAGTCCATGGTCAATCAACTCACTTCTTCTCCCTACCATGACACTTGTGCATTCCTAGGGAGAAGTTCCTTCTGCCAGGGGATGGTGGTCCTTGGTAAGAGGTCCTTGGTAACTTCTTGCTCCAGGTTGGTATCTCTTCCTACCCAGGGCCTTACCCAAGGCAGATTGCTGCAGACTGGTCTGATCCATACTGGGAGAGGAGTCCTTTACTGTGCTTGAGGAAGACTTTGATTTCTGCCATACCTAGCAATCCCGTGTACCTGGACTGTCTCTAGGCATCTGTGTGGGATGTCCTCTCACCATTAACCTCGTCTATATTCATAGCAGTGTGCTTGGATCATGGACATCACCTGGAGCCGATTTCATGCCATAGAATAAGTAGACTGAATATTATTTGCTCAACGTAGTTTCCAGTGAGCTCAAGTACAATGAGGGCAGCCATCTGAAAAAGGTGACTTTGGAAAGATAGGCAGAATTTTGGGGTCAGGGACTGAATGAGTCCTCCAAAGGTGCAACTCTCTAAATACAGACACGAAGGCAAGATCAGAGTGCTCTAGTCTGGGGGAGGTGTGAACCTCAGACTTGACCTTGTCACTACCTGTGTGGCCTCAGTAGAGTAGACTGAGCTGTGAGCTGCCCAGAGTACAATAAGAGGGGAATCTTGGTTGCTAAGTGGAGAGACCTCTAGGCAATGCACTATGAACCAAAGAATGGAACCTGGAGGGGTTTTGGCCTTGTCATACGTAAACTGAGTCATTCGTGATCTTTGGCAGAAAGCTGTTTCCTGGAACCCAGAAAAGTGGGAAGAATCGCTTACCATTGTGCTCTGCTGCCTCCTTTCTAACAGCGCCCTGGTGCCCCTCACCCCCAGCGCCTGATTGAGTGTTCATGTGTGTAAGTGCATGCGCGTGTCTGCAGAACCAAGGATGCAAGGAAGAAAGCGCATTTTAGAAAGAGAGAGGAAATATGGCTTTTTGCTACGTGTGGCCCCGAGGCTGCAGTCGGGCAAACTGCTGGCCTGTTCTAGCTCATTTTTATGTTTTTATTCAGAAGCTTCTGTACCAGAGCTGATGGCAGAAAATGTGCGGTAAAATGCGGGGAGGCCGCTGGGTAATGGCCCCTGTAAAGTGTTAATTGCCTATTGAGAGTGCAGACTTTGTCGATGCCAGGGATCCGAGCTATTGACAGGCCCTTATTTATTCTGGGCCCACAAAGCGGGCTCCTCCTCTGCACAGGCTTCCAATCAGTCACGCTTCCCTGGGCCCGACAAGAGGGCACCAGTCGATAAGTCTGTTTGCAACCTTAACCCTTTGAGGGTGGCAGTGTGGTCTGTGGGTCTGCCCGATTCAAATGTTTCATCACCAGGGGGACCTCTCCCGGCACAGTGGTGCTGAGTGAAAGACGCTGCAGGCACCCAGCGATGCTGAGCAGCTCAGGGGCTGAGCGGCTCAGGGAACCGGTTTCTTGCTGATTCTATCTTCATCATTTGGGACGGTGAGTAGGGTTCACTTGAAGGGCTAGCCTCAGAAAGGCTCTGTGAACTAATCAAGAGTGATTGCTCCTGCAGAGCCCTGCAGGTTACGCCGAGTGCTCATAGTGTGAAAGTATTTGGAGAGAGAGAGAATTGAAGAGGGAGTTACGTTGCAGTGGGTGCTAGGGTGAGTCCTATTCCCAGCTGACTGGTGTCCTAAGAGGAAAGTTGCACTCAGATAGTACAGACAGATGCCCACAGAAGGCACAGAACAAAGCTAGGGAGAAAGGCCCAGAGAAACCAACTCTGCCCACACCTTCTCTTCCCTATCCGGACTGCTAAGTTTCTGGGCACTGCCGTGCATGGTTGGCTATGAGACAGAACACTTGGTTACCTGGTGCTGCTGTTTGGAAAGTGAACATCATCCTGAGCTGTCCCAGGTCTTGTGGTGGAGGGTGTAAATACAGAAGACAGTAGTGACAGGGGTAAGTGTCAGCTACTGTCCCAGGTACGAATGAGTTTGGAGAACGCAGGCTTGTGCAGTGTGGTCCAGGCTCCTCCTTTGTAGGACTTCTCAGAACCTTGACTATGGCGATGGACATTGGACACCCTCAAATGCAGATGAGCCCCTGTTGGTTAGCCGTGCTGGATGAGGAGGGAGGTCTCCCGAGGACAGGGTTTCTGGTTTATGTTGTTCTGTTTTGTAAAGGGAAGAAGCAAAGCTTGGGGAGACTCTGAGATTTTATGTTAAGATGGGGTTTGGTATGAAGGAGAGGCGGGACAGGATGCTGGACTTCAGGATCCACTAATCAACCCACTTTGACCCATCTCCCTCCATATCCTTGTTTCTCAATCACCTGACTTCCTCTTGGGCTCTGAAAAGAACCACTTTGGTACCTGGTCTTCTGGAGGTCGCCAGACTGCCTAAGGACTGTGATGCTGGGCCTTACCTATGGTCCCTGTGGCTCTGAGCCTTTCCTCTGGTCCCTGTCGCTAGGGCCACATGTAAGTCTTTCCTCCACACCACCCATCATTTCTGACGGTGTGGACATCTGCATTCTCCATGGTGAGATACCCTGGGGCAGGTTCCCATGGCTTTAGTTTCTCTTTCCTTCACCTGACAATACAGCAGTGACCCACAGTGGTTCTAGCCTGAGCCTGAGGGCTGCACTAAACAACTGGGATTCTTTGCTTTACTGGAAAGGAAGAGAGAAGAAATGAGTGAGAAAGGAAAATAGCTTGAGCGTTAAGGTCAAGCTTGAGGCAGCTCATAGGGGTCTGGGGGACTGAGGAGAACTGGAAGCCCCCAGGCTGCATAGCCCACTCCTCCGTGGATTGTCACCGCTAGAGAGCATGGTACATCCAGGAACACAGGCTGTGTGTGCCTGGCAATGACCCAGCCCTGTGCTGATTGCCTCCCCCCACTTTCTGGCAACACAGGATGGGAAGTGGGGGCTTGGATAAAGCTCAGCCCCGCCTCAGACACTTCACAATCTTAGGCCTAATTAAAACACCACAGACGGTTTGAACCCCGCATTAAAATTTGATGAGGAATTGATCAGCCAAGCAAACAGGAAATTTAGCTGTGAGTGAAGGTAATGTTTGCTCAAATGTGTAATGAGGCCCACGGGGAATATTTGTGGGGACCTCCGTCGTGTCTGGAGATGCTCCTACATTTCAATTTCATCTTCCCCATGTGCTGTTCCTCTCTGAGCCATCCCAGATGCTTCCAGGGGGAACAGAAAGAAAAAAATTTTGTTTGGTAAACTTTTCCTTTGAAAGCTCAAAGAAATCTAAAATTGTCACAGTGTCCCAGGAAAGTAGCATAGGAGTATGTCAGACTTGAGCGAGGGTCATGTGCCTGACCTTGCCTGCAAACACTTAGTGTGCAAACATTATCTATGAGCAATCACTGAGTGTCTACTATGTGACTGCCATAGGCTAGATTCTAGGGAGAGGTGGGTGCACAAAATAATCTCAGTCCTTGTCTTCACGGGTACCTAGGTGAGCATGACACATTCTGAGTATCAAGTTTCTTATCTGTAAAATGGGAATATTGGTGTTGTTTTCATGAAAAAAGGGACAGCTGAATGAATTTAATTAGAACACACACACACACACACACACACACACACACACATTCCAGAGAACAGGGCTTTGGGGGAAAAAACAAGACAGGCATACTATGTAGCACAGGCTAGCCTCCAACTCTGTTCCCCTGCTCCTACCTCCTGGGTGCTGGGATCACAGGTATGTGCCACCCCTCCTGGCTAGGGCTGACTTATATTTCATGTCAGGTTAAGGTCCTTCTCTGTCTTTCCTCCTGTGACCAGTGTGGACACGGGTTCTGAGAGCTTTTTTTCTGGCTCCATGTCTCTGGAAATGACCTAGCTTGGTGTTCACTCACATATTTGTCACCGCTGGTGGGTGTAACTGGGGCCACAGTAAAAGCGAGCCACACGGCTGACCTACTTACCGGAACTGGAATTGGATCAGAAATTCTATCAGAAAGATCAAACAGCAAGTGCTCTCGGGTCATGCGGGGTGAGAGGAGTCTCTGACTTGAGAATCTGACTGGGGAGAAACACTGGGGATTTAAAATGCCCTTTAACCACAACCATGGCCAGAACGGAGGGCCCCAAAGCCACTTTCCTTTCCTTTCAGCTTTCCCGATTACATTTACCACTGACCTAAGCAGGAGGAGGATGCCCCTTGGCCCTCCCTTCCTCTCCATCTTCTGCTGCCACCCTTACCCCACTGCTACTCATTCCTCATCTTCTTCTCACCCCACCCCCACATCCATTGTGGCTCATTCCTCATCTCCATTCTCACCTCCCTTCTACATCTGCTGTGGCTCACCCTTCACCTCTATTCTCATCTTATCTCTACACCCACTGTCACCCACCCCCATGCCCGCTCTCACCCCATGCCCAGATCCACTGTCTCCCATTCCTCATTCCTCCCCTTGCCCTATCTCCAGTCCAGTGTTCACTCACCCATTCCCATCCTCCTTCCCATCCATCTCCTGCACCATCACCAACACCATCGCTATTATCTCCATCATCTTTGTCATGAACCATTCACACATTGGATTGGATAAAAATGCACGCTCCCTTGCCTCTATGTCTTACTGGCTCTGATTCCAGAAAGCATCCTATAAACTTCCAGAAGACAGTGTTCCTGACCCAGGTGAGAGAGGCCATGACAGTGTTGGCATCATCTTAACATTCTCTTGGTATATCATTGGAGTTTTCAAAAAGAGAGGGTCTGGGGACTCACACCCGAGTCCTTGAGAACCGAAATTCAGACACACATGATCTTGTCAGAACAATGATTGGCTTCCCATGTGGAACTTAGGTTGATATGGAGTTCCACAAAAGGGGACACAGAGATTTGGGGTTAGCCATTGTATCCTATAGACAGTCTTATATTCTATATGCCCAGAGGACAAAGCCCCTAAAATGGCCAGGTTGTGGACCTCACAGTTAGGGGAGCATTGTGTAACACCAGTGCTGTGCATAACTGCTTATAATAGGAAGGACTTACTCAGGAGACCTGTTGAGTATGGAATATGTTTTTAAATTGTCTTTTTATTATAAGCTAGGCATTTTTCATTTAATTTTATAGATGCTATTGCATTTATAGTCTGTGAGAAAGCTATAGATTTATATACAAGTAGATTTTTATATCTTATGTAACAAGATATAATGCTTTTGGTTTTTCAAAATCTTATATTACTTATTCAAATTTATAATGATAACATTCATAAATAATACTTATTTCAATCTCTTACTGCATTGTGTGGAACCGCCACTGGGATTAATGTATTTGGATTTTCTATATTTATTGAATCAGTTCTGGTCCTAACTGTGATTTTTCTAGAAATGATCTGCAATGTTTTTCAAGGCCATTTCCATGTAGCCGTGTAGCATTTTCTTTACTAATTAGGAAGCCCCGTCATTCATCCTCTCCAGTCCTCTGTTCCTCCTTCTTACTGTGTGTATGCTGTGTGCACATGGGTGTTTGTGTGCCACAGCACATGTGTGAAGGTCAGATGGCAACTTCATGAAGTCCGTTCACGCCTCCCACCTCGCTGTGGGTTCCAGAAGTCACACTGGGGGCTTCAGGCTTACATAGCAAGCCACTTTCCCCACTGAGCGACCTGCTGACTTTTTTTTTTTTTTCACTTTTAAATTCATGAAACTCAAATGTCACGATCTCATGAGAACTAGGATTTTATTATTTTTAAATCACTGCATTATGAAGCCTTTTGAGCATTTATCTCACCAGACCCAACTACAAATTCTTATTTCCTGCTACAGGATCAGAGTGGAGTTTGGAATGTTATTAATTTTATGTCCTGCCATCTAGAGAGAGCCTCAGCTAACATTATGGAACAAGATGTCTGTTCTTTTCCTATGCATGTACAAGATTCGTAAGCATCATTTTATTTTTACACACAGAGGCCCATATTGTCTATTGTTTTCCACCCTCAACATCTTCCAAAGTGCTTTCTTGAATGACTTTTTAGTAGTTCCACAATATGGGCGAGCCATATGCTTCCCAGTTATTTTATAGACAGGTTGATCCATTTGTCTGTCACCAGAAGTAATCGTGTGATGAACATTTTTGTAAACAAATATTTGTTCACAGTTCCAATTATTTCCTGAGGATGAAATACTTAAGTGGGCATGAATCATTTTCAGCATCTTTGGTATGGATTGCTCCATCGCCCTTTAGGAATTGGTACTGATTTACACTCCCACCTTCGGTCTAAGAGCCCCACGCTGGGACCCTGCTCCTTCTGCTGTCTCCAGCACTGTGCTTTCTTTAACCTTTGCAAATTTAGTAGAAAATAAACAAAACCACACAGCTGTCTTGCTTTGCATTTCTTTTGATTATTAGTAGGTGAGTCCTTTAAATAGTCTTTGTCATTTGTAGTTCTCATGTGGATTTTCTCATCCTTGGAGCATTTTCCTACTTTGGTGCTTGGCTTCTTCTTGCCCTGAGAGATATCAAACTTACAAGAAAACCTTAAGGATGTTGACCTATGTTTGGAAATATTCTTTCTCAATTTGTTGTCTGATTTTTAATTTTTAAACATTTCTTTGAGATTTATTCTTTGTGCTTGTTCTTCATGAATTCTGTGATGAAATAAATATTGACCCTAGTTTAGAATTTGGGCCATTATGGAGGGTTAGGCACAGAGTTCCTTATCTCACTGGTAGAGGATTGCACCTGCTTTGCCAGGAGACAGCATGCTCTCTGAACGAGGCCACAGATTTGAGAAGCATGAGAATGGGGCCACCATAGAAGATGGATTCTTAGCTAGCCTTCCCATCACCTGGTCTAGCCTTGTAATATTGGAGTGGCAGCTACCATATACAGGCTGCTCAGGACCCTGTCCCTCTGAGCCTGTGGTTTCCTCGTTTCAATGTAAGTCTATTTAAGATGAGGTTCAGGAAACCATGGAGTGGGACACAATACACACAGGCTGTTCCCCTGGAACCTCACATCTATCTAATAAGAAAGGTGGTAACAGATTTTATAGATGAGGAGGATGAAGTTCAGGGGCACAAGGCAATTTACCCAAGGTGTCTTTGGGACTGACCCAGAATGCTTTGCTTTGGCTGGTTTGTTGGACAAAATTATAGCCCAGGATTGGACAGCCCAAACTCAAGGTCAGGCTCTTCCTGCCTCTGCTTTCCAAGAGTGGTGTGTGTGTGTAGGAGGCAGATTTCTAGAGAAACATACCACATTCATAAATGAGGCCACTTTCCCCTCTCCCATATAAACTCTGTGGCCAAGCCACCCTGACATCAGTGGACCTCATATCATCTCTCCAAGGGTGATGCCATTCTCCAAGTGTGAACACTAACACTGGGTCCTTCACGGCCCTTCTGTGTCATGGAGGCCCTGGCTGAAGGCTTCAGTTAGCTGTGCTGGGGCTTTGTGGTCCAGTGGGTCTGTGGAGCCATCTGCTGCTAAAACATGCATTCTCTTAAGCCAGACACCTTTTAGAAAGAATGATCCCAAGAGATGAAAGCAATAGAGAACACTCCCTGCTTGTTTCTGGTCATTCAATAGATGCCTCGTGGCAGGGCTTTGTGGCTTCTAAAGTGCCTCAATGTTTTTATTCTTAGACTTCAAACTTTTGACTGGCTACTCCGCAATCCCCCCCCCCCCACACACATTCCTTTCTCTGGATGCTCATGCATTATAAATAACGACTGTGTTCTAGGTTATAAACAACAGAAACCAGCTTTTGCTAAAATTAGCAAAAAGGAATCTCTTGGAAGGCTACAGGGAGCTGAGAGTTGTCTGAAGTCAGGGGATGAAGCTGGGTAGGAGCTCTGCAGATGTAAGAATTGGGAAGCCTAGCCACTGTGTTGTAGCTGGAAGGGTCTGGTCACAGCATCTATTCTCTGCAGCAATGGACCAAATCTGAAGTCTGAAGTGTCCTATTCTTGCTCAGGGAGGGTGTAAACTCACCAGCCTTCAGCCATCATCCACCCTCTGACTCTTGATGATCCTGGAAGGAGAAGGATCATTCCTCTCTGACTTTGCAGGTGCAGAGTGCTCACCTGTAGTCAGCTTCCCATCAATTATCTGCATAATGAGGAGCTGCACCTCCCTCAAAGGAAACTAGAGATTGGACCAAACCTGAGCAGGCACTGCAGGGGTCAGTGGGAAAGCTGAGGTCAGCCTCCTGCATCTACCTGGAGCCAAACACCATTCATCCCTTGAGTCCTCAGGGCCATGCTCTCCCTTTTCTCCAGTTCCTCTGTTCCTCTCTAATACTTGATTTTTCAGTATGTGGCTTTCCTTGAATTCTTAGCTTTCTTCTCATTCACCTGAGTACACTTAGACACCAGTTCTGTTCTCTATGTTATTGGGGAGAAGGGTGGACAGGGCCTTTGTTTTTTGAGCTCCTGAAATAAGAGCTGGGATGCAATTTGATTTAGCTGGAGATTTTCCCAGAAAACAAAGACGTGGGAAAAATCAGGCCATGGAAGGAAGTCAAACCAAATAAGTGGCATAAGCTTCTAGCTGTGGGCAACTGGGACTCAGTCCTGCTGGGGCTTCCTTGAGATACTGTGTGACCTGTACCTTCTGAGTCTTCTCACTGGCTTGTTCCACTGTGTATAATGTGCTTCAGTCTCATCTATGTTGCCAGACATGCTAGAGTTCCATCCTTCCGTATGACTTAGTACTATTCTGTCAGTGGACCACATACCACATTTTCTGCACCCTTTCATTGGTCTTGTCGGAGAGTAGGAGGGAGACTGGAAATTTACCCATCAATGCCCTTTCATATTTGTTAGGGTTAGCCTCTGAGAACATTTACACTTTCCGGTGGTGTGCAGTCAAGAAGTCTGGTGGGGGGAGGCGTGGCTGGAGAGATGGCTCAGCTGTTAAAGGCTAGGCTCACAAACAAAAATAAAAACACTGGGTAAAGACCTTAAAGGGAATATAAGAGCAGGCATGAAAGTCAGGAAGTGCCAGTGCCCTGAAATACCCCCTAACACTGCAGGTGACTCAGATGGGCAGAGGGGAGGTGCGGTAGAGGAGCAGCAACATGTTGTTGAGGAAAAGAGGCTTTTTATCCACTATGCAAACGAGTCAGTTCACCTCAGTGGAAGGATGCCTGGACAGTGCCCCAGAAAATTAATGGAAGCCCCTAGTATCTGACCAGTCTTCCAGTTCGGACGGGCTGTGCCTGTTTCATCTTGTGTCAAAATCACTGTTGAAAAATTAAGGTCGCCAGTAGGTTGTTTAAAAGGCTTGAATTCAAAGATTGGGGAGGTGGCTCAGTGGATAAAGTATTTTATGTGCAATAGTGAAGGACAGAGTTCAGATCCCCAGAACCCATGTCGAAACTGAGCAGGTGGCCCACCTGTAATTTTAGCCCTCAGGAATGGAGACAGGGCTTCCTGGGGCAGGCTGGCTTGCTAGACAAGGTAAATTAGCAAGTGTTCAGTGAAAGGCCCTACCTCTACACATAAGGGGAGGAGCCATCAAGGGTTGATTTAACATCATCTTCTGGCCACCACATGCATGTGGACACATGTGCACCTGCATCTGTGTCCATAAACATTCCAACACACACATGCAGACACACATGCATGGGTACATGTAAAAACTAAAGTGTACACTTACACCTTTTGGGGGCTGCACATAATTCCTGTACTTCTCACTTCTCTAATTTCTGGCAGATGTGGAAACTATACTAAGGGACACTCAGTGCAACATAGTACAGACAGGTGTATTGATGGAGTATTTGAAGCTTCACACCCATGGAAGGGTGCTTATTGACTCCTGCCTATCATCATTATCCTTCAGAGTGTCTCTGCTGAGCCTTTGGGCTGTGGTTAATTCTCAGGATTAGTAGTTAGAAGTTTGGGATGGGTTTGGGAAGTTGGCCTGCGTCCAGGTTGGGGGTAGGACATAGATGATTGACATGAACGTATCTGAATTTGTGCTCTGTATAAAGGAGCCCTGGGAACAGGGCAGGGACCCCTCAGGTTTCTGTTGGTGAGGGACTGAGTGACTGCCCTGGCACCCTGCATGGCCTTCATCTTCCCTCTTCTGTCCTTTGTCATTTGTCCCATATAAGGAAACTCTTGATCACCAGGATGCCACAGGGATGCCAACCAGCCTGGTGGCCTGGTTCAGCAGTCAGGAAATGGACAAATCCTCACCTAGTCTCCTCCCATGCTTTTTCTCTCCTTCCTAGTGAAGAGCTAGGAGGCCAGTGGTTGAGAGAGACTTTTCCCAGCACAGCTTTGTTGACCAGACATAGCAGGGTGATTGACTAGTATGCGCTTGGTATTAACATTAATAATTAAAACAAAGCTACACTTATCAAAACAAATGCACCAACCAGAGTGTGCCTGTTTGGCTGAGCACATGTTCAAGGGGATTAGAAAGACTTAGAAAGAAAGTGAATCTTCTAGACGCTGCCGTCCAATGAGTGACTGAGTATTGATCGGCCTCTAAGAGGATGCAGTGCTGTTAAAAGCCACGGCTTAATGAAACCCCGTATAGGAGAAGGCAGCATGGCTGGGTTAGAATTCCTACCCCATTTGTAAGAATGCCCTCAGGTAGGCTTTTTGCCTGAGTCTCTGTGTTACCCCATTGATGAGGTAGGGTTATAATAGCCAGCCCTCGGGAGGACCATAAAGATAGAATGAAAGAATGTATGAGCAAACACTTTGTAAATTCAATAATGGTATGTAGATGGTGCAGGCTCTGGTTGTTAAGTATGACAGACAGTCCACTCCCTCCCACCTCTGAGACACCAGGATTCTCAGCCTCAGCACTACTGACAGGGATGAGTCTTGGTTGGGGGTGTGTTTGTCCTATGAATTGTGAGATGCTTGCGGCATTCTCCAAATATCTCTACAAATTAACACAGGTCCTTAGACTATTTCTTCAATTGTAAAGAAATTGCTCAATGCTGGAGTCTTTGAATTTCCTTTACTAGTTTGTGACATTCCAGGATGTTAATCCAGACATTTGTTCTCTGAAATTTTCTTCTTCCCATTCCAGGCCACTAATACACTAATCGATGTATCAGTTAGCTGAGTCAGTTCTACTCTGGTAACAAATATTTTCAAAATCTCGGTGACTTGAAATAACAGATCTGTTTCTTGCTTCAGACTGAACATGTGCCTCATGCTGAGTATAGCTGTTCTCTGCTTGGACTGCATTTTGGGATCTGGATGGATAAAGAAGCCTCATGTGGGATTGAGGGGCGTGGTTGGTCCATCCTGCAGGTAAAGGAAAGACAACAGAAACGGTGGCTTGGCTCTTAGAAGCCCTGTTCAGAAGCCCCACGGACTCTTCCTGCTCCTAGGTCACTGGCCAGGATAAGCCATATGACCACTCCTGACTTCAGCAGGTGGGGTGATTTAAGCCTGTTGTGGGGAGAGGCAGGCAGGTCACAGAGCCTAATCTATCTCCCTGGAGTGGAGGCTACAAATTCTCCCCTAAGAAGGACAGGGACATTTGAAGACCAGCACAGTTTGCCCAGTGGTAAGTTGTCTGGGCATGTCCTTTGCCCTCACAGACATTGCATTTCCCATTCCCTTCTTCCCTGGAAGTGCTTTTTTGCCTTCTCCACTGCTTCTTCCTCCCTCTCTGCTGACATTTGGGGAACTGGCTGTCAGTCCATGGGGTGTGTGATGGTTAGCTTTAACTCTCAACTGAAAACTGCCTGGCAAGAGTCGTCCAATGAGGAACTGTCGGGCCAGTTTGGCCTATGGGCATGTCTGTAGGGGATTGCCTTGATTGCTAATTGAAGTGGGAAGACACAGCCCACTGTGGGTGGTACCTTCCCTATACAGGGGGTCCTAAATGTACAAGAGGAAAGGGCAAACCTGCTTGCATTTATTTATCTCTGCTCTTGACTGGGGATGTGGTGTGACATCACTTTGAGGCCCTGACCCTTTGAGTTCTTTGCCATGACAGACTGTAACCTTTCTCCCTTGAGTTGCTTTTGGCCAGGTTATTTTGTCATAGCAACAGAAATGAAACTAGAATAGGGTGCCTGGAATTTGGAGCATACTTGGGACTCTTGGCTACCCTTCTGCTTTGTGTGCTGTTGGAGTCTCCCTGGTGCTGATGACTTCTGCACAAGTCAGTGTCTAGATGTTGTAAATCAGTCGTGTGTCTTCATGGCCAAGTGTTTAGATTCTAGTGTCTTAAAGATCTAGCGTTGAGTCTCAGATCTTCTATTTGTTACCTCTGGGACTTGCAGCAGATTTATACTTCTCTGTGCCTCTGTGTCTTCAGCTATAAAACTGGGGGTTGTTAGAGTATCTACCTTGTAAGAATGGCATGAAATGATGTATGTAAAAAGCCCGAGTCTTTTGCCAATTACATGAAAATGTTTGATATTCACCAGCTCTTACTTTTACTTACACTTTTAAAATATGATGTATACTCTTGGACCCTTTATTTTGTTCGGTCCTTTGTTACCTCAACAAATAGCAGACATCAAAAAGAATTCTTAAGATGGCAGCATCCACTTGTGTGATTCACGCCACCTCCAAAGTACCAGCTTCTTTTGAGACATCATCCCATGACCCAAGTCAATAGTCAATGACACACATTGTTTCATTCCATCTTGTCAATCATATTAGGAAGACTGAGTTTTCCCCATTCTATGGGGGCAAACACTGAGACCAAGCCCATTAACTGAGTGATTTGAAGGAGGATGGATTGAAGCTGGGAGTGTTCAGAAAACAGGGAGGAAGTAGTGAAGCCCAGTAATGGGACTGAGTCCCTGTCCTGTCCTGGCCATGTGGCATGTGAGGAAGAAGAGGTCACTTTCAGGGAGCCAGTGGTTGCTATTTTTCTTTTTTTTTAATTTTATTTTACAATACTATTCAGTTCTACATAACAGCCACAGATTCCCTTGTTCTCCCCCTTCCTGCCCCCCTCCCCTTTCCCCCAGCCCATCCCCGATTCCCACCACCTCCAGATCAAGGCCACCCCTGAGGACTGAGATCAACCTGATAGACTCAGTCCAGGCAGGTCCAGTCCCCTCCTCCCAGATCGAGCCAAGCGTCCCTGTATAAGTCCCAGGTTTCAAACAGCTATCTCATGCAGCAAGCCCAGGACCTGGTACCACTGCCTAGATGCCTCCCAAACAGATCAAGCCAATCAACTGTCTCACCTATTCAGAGGACCTGATCCAGTTGGGGGCCCCTCAGCCTTTGGTTCATAGTTCATGTGTTTCCATTCGTTTGGCTATTTGTCCCTGTGCTTTATTCAACCTTGGTTTCAACAATTCTCGCTCATATAAACCCTCCTCTTTCTCGCTAGTTAGACTCCCAGCACTCTACTCGGGGGCCTAGCTGTGGATGTCTGCATCTAGATTCCTCAGTCCTTGGATGGGGTTTCTGGCACAACTAATAGGGTGTTTGGCCATCCCATCACCAGAGTAGGTCAGTCCCGGCTGTCTTTTGGCCATTGCCAGCAGTCTTTTGTGGGGGTATCTTTGTGGATTTCTGCGGGCCTCTCTAGCACTTTGTTTCTTCCTTTTCTCATGTGGTCTTCATTTACCATGGTCTCCTATTCCTTGTTCTCCCTCTCTGTTCTTGATCCAGCTGGGATCTCCCGCTCCCACAGGCTCTCTTTCCCTCGACTCTCACCCTTCATTACTCCCACTCATGTCCAGGTTGTTCATGTAGATCTCAGCCATTTCTCCATCATTGGGCAATCCTCAGCTATTTTTCTTAACAGACTTTAGAAAATGGTATCTTCTCTCTGTGGATTTTAAGGCCTCCCAGATTATGATTTGGATTGAAATTGAAGGTCCCAGGGTAATATTCAGAAATAAGGCTTTGGGGTAGCAATTAGATCATGAGGGTGCTGACCGAATCAATGGCTTAATCTATTGATGGATTAATTATTAAAGGGAAGTTGAAGAAGAGAAAGTCGCTGCTGGGAATGTGCCATGAAGCACATCTGTCTGGCCCCTCCTCACTCTCCTCTTTGCTTTTTGGTTAGCATGGGGCGAGCAGCTGTGTTCTGCCGAGTTGACCTGCCACATGCTCTGCCTCCCTGTCGCCTCAGAGCACTGAAGCTGTCTGGTCATGGACTAAACTCTCCGATACTGTGTAAGCTTAACTTGGCATTTACAGATGTTTTCTTCAGGTATTTGTCACAGCGTGGCGATTGCTCACATACAACCCACATGCTAGTCAGACCTAGGTCCTCATATGCAACCTATGTGCTCCTAACACCCAGGCCTTCGTTGTGTGTAGTGGAGCTATTTTCTTGGAATTACGATTTGGGGGGTAGGCTTAGGGAGTAAACATCTAAGTCTCAGGAAGCCCTTGAAAGTCACAAGACTCTAAGCTGCTTGAGCTGCCTGCAAGTTGTGTGACTCTGGGGATGCAGATGTCACCAGTTGTTGTCACACATGCTTGGTTGTCTTTCTGGTAAGGTTTGGGCTCCTATGCTCCTGAGAATAACCCCTTGCCCATACTTCTGTAAATAATCCCAGTAAACCCACTGGGTTGCCAAGCTAGACCTGAGTGGTATTGTTTGTATGCCTTTGGTGTCCTTTCTGTAATGAGCAGATTTTTATCCATCGCTCCACATGAAAAGTCAAAAAGACGTCCACTGTGAGCTTCGTATCTTCCCCATTTAATTGTATGAATTCTTACTACAATCCTATGAGCCAGAAGCCCTGGACCCCCTCTTCATTCAGGCCTCAAACATGTTTCCAGCTACCTACTGAATCAGGCATGTGCTGGGTGCTGGCATGAAAGGACAAACAATACCACCAGAGCCTTGGGGCTTGGAGAGGAGGAGTCATGTGCCAAGGTCACACAGCTAAGTCAGCAGTGGAACCGGACATTGTCCCTCTAGAGTCTGCATTCTCTTCTCCACTGGCAGCAATGGCTTGGCTTAGTCAGCTGTCCTTGTATTCCCGCCTGTGGAACAGCCATCTTTGGAGGACACATGACGAACCTGAGCCTGATAGGGAGTTTCCTGCTGGCCTATGACATCAATTCAGCTTTTCTGGTCCAGGTGGAGGTGTACCTGGCTCTTGGTTTTCAGATGTAAAATACCACACAGTAACCCAATTCTACTTGGTCTCAAGAGAGGCCACTATATATGTGAGTTGGATATCCCCCCCCTGTAATTAATATACATTACCTTAAAAAGGCAAAAAGAAAATGTCTCCCAAATATCTGCCTTTACTTGTAAATGCATAGCAGACAAGTGGCCTTGATACTGGACAAAGAGAATCCCTTGGTTTCCAGTGCAAAGCATGGCAGGATTCCAGATAGAAGCCCTAATCGCCAGGCATAGCTCATCTGGTTCTGCACAGACCTCTTTTTCTGGTGAATCACTTAAGTCAGTGCTTTTCATACTTCACAGTACATGAATCACTTGGGATGGTGCAGCATCTGACCCAGTTGTTCTGGGATAGAACTGATAGCAAACCTCATCTGACACTGGTGCTGATGGTCTGTGAACCTTACTCTGGGTCACAAGGATGTGGGTTTGTGTTTCCAAACCATTTCCCATGGGATTCTGGAGTTGAACAACATGTTTCTCTTTCTCTATGTTAAATAGCATTGGGAAAAATTCACTAAAATGGAGCCAAGTGAACCTTTTTACTGCAGGACTTTTCAGAGCCTTTAATATACCCCCCTGCATGTGTCTCTTGAAAATATAGATTAAAGATGTAATTCCACAATTTTATTTTATTTTATTTTATCAGGACCTCTGTTCTTCTCTGGCTCCCTCCCATAAGACCCAACCCTCAGTGTCCTTTGGAACTCAGATCTGATCTCACCATACTGGGCTTCCTCATTTGGAAGCTTTCTCTCCACATTGACATCTTCTCCTGTCTCTTCATGGTCTTCCAGCCTGTGCATGTGTTTCCCTTCCCAGTCTGGAGATAATTCATTAAAACAGCTCCCACTCCCTGCCTCCCTCATCTGATACACCTTTCCACCTCCTAACACCCAGACTCAAAAACACCATCAATATTTCATAACCTCACGGTGACAAATTTATTTTAATGTGGTCCACCGAGAGCCGGAGATTGATTGGTCCCTCAGAAGCGTGACACGTTTCAAAGCAGGTTATTCATGGCGTGTTTTAGTGCCTGCATTAGTCAGAGAGGAGCTGAGCCTGGATTTATCATCCTTATGACTTTCTCCGTATCTATTCTCTCCCAACCACCAGTAGCGGCTCTCTGAATGCTCCCTATTGATTGGTTTTGTATCTTTAAAATGTGCTGTCAGGGTGTGTGTGTGGGGTCTTGGGCTTCCAGCAAGGCAAGTCCTCATTGCTGGAGTTCTTGCAGGTCTGGGTGAAGTCAGGGGCTGATCACCAGGGGTTGATCTTGGTTCTGAAGTCTGTTAGTAACAGGAAGGGAGACAGTGAAGTCAGGGACGGTTACCCAGACCATCAGCTGTCTTGCAGCTCTGGCCTTGGAGAAGGGAAAGATATCACAGGACCTCTGCACCCAGGGCCCCAAGGATTGAAGATGTCATGAGATTTTCCTTTTGTCTTGAGGAAAGAGGATATGCAGGTGCCAAAATTCTTAGATTTAGGAAACTCTTTACATATTAAAGCATAATTATTGTGATCACAGGTGGCATTATGGAGCAAATCCATTGTGTGTGATGTGTGAATTACAGATTTCACTTTCCCTAGCAATTGTGCTGGAAGGAAATTATTGATATTACTTCTACTTTACAGTGGTGGAAAGTGAGTCTTAGGGAGTTAAGCAGGTGGTCTGTGGTTCCACAGTCATTCAGGCCAGATCTGCTTGCCTTTAGATGCTGGCTCTTAGTATGCCCAATTGTCTTTGATGTTTCAGCAGCCTACAGAACTGACTGCTCTCTAATTGGTGCACTTCAATTCCACACTGTCTTACTTGTTCAGGAGGAAGACCTCTCCCCAACAACATTCTTGGGCTAATTCGATTTTCTAGCTGACTTTTGGAGGCCTTGGGACCTGTAGCCATTTTTGTTGGTAGGGGTGTGTTTCCTGTGGGCATCTGCCTTGTCTCTGAATCATCTGGAGGGATCTTGCCAGCTTCCCAGTTTTGCTGAAGCTATGGTCTCCTCTTTGGCCTGGACAGTAGTTTCTTTCATACACAAGGAATCTTTGAGAATTTAGCTACTGTTTTTGCATCAGGATTGCATACAAATGTATGGTTCTAAATTCCCAAGTATGCTTCCCTCCTTTTCTCATTTGGAGGAGGGGACAAGGGTCTATGACAGACGTTCTTGTCTTGGATTCACTGTAGGTCCCAGTCAAACATATCTAAGAGGGCTTTTTAGGGGGCAGCTGCAGATATTCTGTATCATAACCTCATAGGGTACTTGCACAAGTAAAGTTATCTGGGCACCACCTAAGAAAATTGGGATCCAAATCAATATTAAGTAAACCAACCTCTCAGAGGTTCTGATGCTGAAGAATGCCAAGTGTACCCAGGCATATTTGCCTAGTGTGGTACCGGGGTCCCATTCATGTACCATAGACAGCAGACGCTCACTAAACCTGTGCAATGGCAAGGCCAGGCAGCATTTCCTGGCCACTGTACATTGCAGTATCACTGTGGTGGCTGATCTGACTTGGTTATCATCAAGACTCCATTGTCTGCAGAGCTGTTCGGAGGTCCCCAGGGTTGACAGCAGAGCTGGCCCTGAGGCCCCAAATAAGCCTCACTCTTTGTCTTCGTCTGTAGAAAACTGTGGGGTCGATTTAGGCATTTTGGAAAGATTCTTGACTTAGCTGTTTCTACTTTTTTATTTATTTGTTTTGCTGTGGCTCTTGGATGATCTGGAAAGCTATCTGCTACAGGCTCTTCCTTTGGGAGGTGGCTGGACCTTTCAGAATGGGTCCTAGTGGGAGGAAGTTGGGTCATCGGGGGCTTGGCTTTGAAGAGGCCTCCCCCTTCCTCTGCTTTCCCACCATCTGCTTCCCTGCATCCTTGCCATGCTTTCTTGCTATGACAAAGTAGGCCACTTGCTATGACAAAGAGGTCCAGAGCATCAAAGTCAAGTGACCATGAACAGAAACCTCTAACTGGGAGTGCAATAAACCTTCCCTCTTTGTAAGTTGATTTCCTTAGGTACTTTGTGACAGTATTAGGAAGGTGACTAGCGTATTTGGTTATCTGCTTCTAAATCCCAATCAATTGGAAGTCTGGTAATCTTGGGTGGATTAGCTATATGATCTTGAGCAAGCCACTGCCTAGTTACTTCATTTGTAAATTCGTAAGTATGCATATGGGGGTATAGGGGAGTCCTTCTACCTTGACATATTATTGTACCTGTTAAATGCAATAATACTTATCAAATACTGTTGCCAGGGGCCTGACACATATTGGATACTTACATAATGTTATTTCCACCTTTTCCCCTTTGCCTAGCAATTCTGCTAACTGGATTTCACTGTGTGCACCTTAAGTCAGAGACTGGCTTCCAGTCAGCATTCCATTATCATGACTGGTAGCTGAGCTCTCCCAGGACTTCAGCTGCTAGAACTTCAGAATCTCATCTTTAACACACAGAGAGTCATGGGGAATTCCCAAGTGTCATCCACACTGGGACTCTCCTAGCAGTGGCTGATGCCTCTCAGCGGTGTGGGACTTTGGGTCCTTCCAGCAGCACAGGAGCTCCTGGATTCTGCTGCAGAACCCTTTCTACTCTGTGCTTTCTGGAGCTGTGGTCCTGAACCATTGCTGGACTTGGTGCTTGACTTCATCAGCTCATGGAGTCTTTGCATCCTATCTCTGTGAAAAAGAAGAAGCAGTGTTGCTTCCTGGGCTGGGGGAGGGATTCAGCGGTATAAAGGTGCTGATACTGGCTCATTAGCTCAGCAGTATTGTGAGATTGTGACATTTCCCTCATGGTTACAAAGTAGCAGCCAAAGCTAGCTTCATGCTTTGTATCCTCTTGCCATGTTTGGGGTTTAGAGGCAGGGCAGGGGGGCAGTGTGAAAACAGACAATTCTCTGTCTCTCTGCCTCTCTCTCTCTCTCTCTCTCTCTCTCTCTCTCTCTCTCTCTCTCTCTCATGCATGCATGTGTGTGTGTAGATGTGTATGTCTACGTTGCATGAGCAGAGACCACAGTTGGTGTAGACCTATCTTAGTCTATATTCCTTTATCACCTGCCGCCACCCCCATCATTTTGGCTAGCCTGGCTGGCCAGCAAACTCCTGGTATGCCTAGCCTATCTCCATGCCCCAGTGCTGGTGTTTCGTGTGGGCGTGTGTGGGATCTGAACTCAGGATCTTGCTCGGCAAGCACTTTACCCACAGAACCATCTTTCCAGTATTAAGGGCTGCTTTCATGTAATAAAATGACCCTAGCAGATAGCTCTGGGTCCTTGTGATTAGAAGAGAGAGGCATCCTGGGCCCAAGGCTCTTCATCTGATGCCTGAGCTGGGTTGGAATTTTGCTGGCAGGGAAGATATGTTGGATGTACCACTGTGGCATTATCTCAGGCCCCCATTTCCTCACCACCTCTCCAAGCAAAGCCTGATGGTTTTTACATTTTTGACTCCAAGTAGGGTCAGAGGTTTTAAGGGGCATTTTCATTCTTCTGGAAGCCTCTATCAGATTTTTTCTCATCTTTCTCCTGCATCCTGTAGGCCACATGTCCTCTGATACTCTTTAGCAAGTCAAAGGCACAGGGTTTAATTAAAAGCAAAACTTGACACAGTGTTTTTAATTGTAATAGCAAACACCGCCTGTTTTATAAAGGTGACAGTTTGCAAACACAAGTGTGAACATCTCCTTCCCTCACTTGTTGGAGGCCCCATCACCTAGTGGCAGGGTGGTGCAAGGAGGTAGATCTGGTGTGAATGACTTCTTCCAGCAGTGACAGGTGCCACCTGAGTTCCTCCTCAGGAGCGCCGGTGGCACCTGTCATCAGGTATGCCTAGCTAATGAGATCCAAGGGCAGTTCTGGTGCCAATGCTTTACCCCGGCCCCCACTTATCTATACATAAGGTGAAGTTCACACCCACCTGGGAGAACCTGGCATCTAGCACACACGGCAGGAGCAAGTGTCTCCCAGAGTGTGAGAGTCCAGACGTAAAGCAAGGCGATCATTCACTCCCATAGTGTCTCCCAGTGTCTGTGCTCTTAAAGGACACACAGCTGGCCAAGGGTTTTCTTTGCATTTCTCTCCCGGATATTAGGCCAGTGTAGACTCTGCCATGGTGTCTCACAGAGGTCACTGGGCCTCCTAGAGAGAAGACTGGGTCTCTTATCATCTCCATTCTGCACAGAGATTTCCAGAGGTAGAGGCTTGGGGGACATTTAGCTGTAGGGAGCAGAACCAAACTCAGTCAGCCCAGACAGAAAGAGGAGGTGCTGGCGACAATCTGAGAATCTGCTGGGACCCACCTGTAAGAACCACAAGTAGCATGAATTAGTGTTTGCTGCTTTGACAACTGTAGAGAATCAGTTTGAAAACAAAAAGGATTCCTTTTGGTTCTTGGTTTCAATGCACACTGAGCTGGCGTTACTTGTGTTATTTTTACCACATTTATTTGGTATGTGTTTATGCATGTGTGCACGTGTGCCACAGCTTGAGTGTAGCAGCAGAAGGCTAACTTTCAGGGGTTGGTGCTCTCCTTTCACCACGTAGTTTCCGGGGATTGAACTCGGGTCACTGGGCTTGGCAGCAAGCACCTTTGGCCTCTGTGCCTTCTCGCTGGACCAAGGCAGAGAATTATGATGGAAAGGAATGGTGAAGAAAAACTGCTGGCTCTTGGTGTCCAGGAAGCAGAGAGGAGACAGGAAGGAGCTTGAGACCAGGCACAACAGTGACCCACTTCCTCCAACTAGGCCCCAGCACCACCTTCCGACAATGCACTACGCTGGGATCCTGCTGGGATCCACTAAGGCATCACTCTATGGACAATGTCATGGTGCCAATGTTTCACACCAGCCCCAGGCTTACCGATAAGTAAGGTGAAGTTCACACCTGCAATATGTCATAGCCCTCATAAGCTTATGCATTATCTCCAAGCTCCATGCCAAGCCTTTAACACATGAATGGATGGTTTTTGTGGTGGGGGAACCCTATATCCAAACCATCACAGATGGTCTGCTCTTCCATCCCTGAGACCTGCTTCCTTTCAAGCTTTGCAAATCCCAAGGCCCTGTGCGTTCCCACCACAGTTCTCTGAGCATGCTCTACTATCAGTTCACTCCAGCCCACAGTTCAACTGGCCATTCATTTGCTAATCCATTGATTTATTAATTTATCAAACCATCATGGGTATATGCTTGCAATTACAAATAGTAGTAACAACAATGAGGGAAAAAAATAAAAGAGGACAACTCACAGCTAATTGTTTTATTTCCATGTTATCACAATTCTGGTTGGAGACTGTGATTGGTTCAGCACGAAATGTCCAAACCAGTCAGTGATGCCCGAGGAGGGAGCACTCTAGCCAGGCAGGGTAGTTGAGCTTGAGGAATGAGATGGAAGGAAATGGGGACTTTCACAGGGGCAAGTCTGGTTTGGGGGCTCACAAGGCTATCATCTTTGATGGAGTCTGAGCCACCTTAGGCACGGTTCTCCGGAAAGCATCCTTCGTGTATGGCTGAAGAGGCTCTTTGAGCTACGTTCTATGCTGGGTTGGATTCTGACCAGCTGTACACAGCCAGTCTGATTCAATTGATGGGAAATTCCTGGTCCTAATTGTCAGGTGTGGGTAGGCATGTAGCTGCTGATGGACTCCTGCTGATGTCTAGGCTGCAGGCTGAGTTGCTGTATGGAAAGGAACACGGAGCCTCTGATTTTGCAAGATCCCTTCTTCATCAAAGGGAAACAAGTAGCTCAAGTACTCTGGATGGATGGTAGCAACAAGCAGGGAGGGCAGCCAGCACCCAAGACTCAGCACTTAGGTCAAAACTTTGAGTACAAATTTCACAGCAGGTTAAGAGCAGGTGTAAATGGGTTTTTTCGTCTGCTTGCCCAGCTGGCACAGATTTGGAAAGATGGTTGGCATATGGCTTGGTGCTGGTCATGGGTGGTACTGAGAAGGAGTCTCCCTAGCCCCGTGTTCTGCTCTTGAGTCAGGGAACCCTGTGTCTAACTCAGAGGTGGAAAGAGGTGCTACTGGTGCCCCCGACTAGCTGAAACCGGGACTTCCGTGTGTGGAGATGCACAGAGTGGGCCTTGGGGACCCTTTCGTGGTTCTTGGGACCGTGGGATGCCTGACATAAGCTCTGGCTCTAAACAGCCTGAGGTGACAGCTCTCATTGGTGTGTCCCTTCTGTTCCCTACACCAGGAAAGGAAGGCTTCCTGGGCCCACGTGGTTCTTCCCACATGCTACCCTCCCACGTGCTACCAATAGGCGGAGGCTGTATTTCAGAGGAGTTGTTACAAGGGAAGCTCCGCCTGTAAGTCAAGCACTTTAGTTTCCCAGGCGTGAAAAACAACACTCTTTATCTCTGGCCAGGCCTGGCTTTGTGAGCTGTGTCGAACGGTGGCAGCAGGAGATATACCACCATCCTGTCAGCGTGGTCTCTGGGCTGCCGTTAGCAGGACACCCTTGTACAGAGACGCCAGGAGGCCTGGGATCAGAGTTTTGGCCTGCGGCTTGTTTTCTCGGAAACAAAAACCCTTTACAAATGTTTCCATTCAACATTAAATGGAACAAAATACAAAAGAGAAAACAGAACAAAACCAGAAGCCAAATCCTCCTGGAGTTTGGAAGTGTTTAAAGAAACACTTTAAGAAAACAACACAGCGCAGGGCTCAGTCTCTGGTAAGGGCTCCCTCAGCATCTGCTAGTATCCTAATAATTAGTTGTTATTCTAATAATTTGCTAAAACTTTCAGGCACAATGCCACTGTTCCCAGCCCATGTTGATTTAAATGCATGTTGCTGCCATCTGTCTGGGTCTGTTTTTATTTACTGTCTTGAGTAGGACTTTCAAGGATGGGATAGCACTTCCTGGATGCCCCCCTCTTCCCCCGCCCCTGTTTGGGACACATTTCCATGGGCAGATGTCCAGGATCTGTGGTGCTGTGAAGAAGGCTCGACAGTCATCAAAGGGTCACTTGTACTTGGGTCACTTCTCTTTCACACTGCAGTCTTGGCTGAATTTGCAGATCTTGCACGAGGCATCCACTTTCCTGCTTTGCTCCATTGATTACAAACCTCTGCACGGAGGTGTGGGGGGAGGAGCTGGTGGGTTGTAAGAACAGGAAGATGGGGAGGAGAGGTGTGATGTGCTATCTTCTGGACATACATGGCTGTCACACACATGAGCTCACAGCAGCTATGGTTATCTGCTCGAGATCAAGCCAGACAACCTTCTAGGATATATAGATAATGGCGAGACTTGTGAGGCCCAACCCATAGCTGAGGAGCTATTGGAAGCTGATGGCCGCTGGGAGAGAAAAAGTCATTTTTCTTTGTGGCATGGTCACTGGTAGGTTGCCTATGCCCCAGTGGATAGCCTCATAACATGTGCATCTGGGCAACACTAATTGGATTCAGTGAATTATTTAAATAAATAAATAAATAAATAAATAAATAAATAAATAAATAAATAAATAAAAGGACCTGAAGTTGAGAGAAAGGTGTGTAAGGGATCCTGAAGGGGAAAGTTAGAGTGGGAATGGAGGATGGAATATGATCAAGATACATTGTATAAACTTTCAAAGAATAAATGAAGTCATTTAAAAATTCTCTGTGTATCTACTGTTGCATTTGTCAAAGCCACATTTTCCCCACCAGAAATGCTTTCCCATAATGCCTTTGTTACTCTTACCAACTAGGTGTGAGGTCTCTCTTCCCATCTTGCACCTGCACAGACTTTGATGACTGCCTTGGGCAACAGACAGTGCAGAAGTGATACCTAGGGGCTTACGAGGCTGGGTCACAGAACTCTTGCAACTTCCATCTTGGGATGCTTGCTTTGAGAACCAGCTCAGATGATCTTAGGTCGAGAGGCCAACAACCCAGTTGGGATCCAAACCAGAAACAGGCATTGTCTGCTAGTGATGTGAGTGAGACATTTCCAGATGACGGTTTAGTCAGTATTGTCTATAAATGGTTAGATAAGTAAATACATCTGGCTTTGCAGGCCATTCTTGTTAGCTTTGTCAACTTGCAAGAGTTACCTGAGAGGAAAGCATCGATTGAGGAATATCCTAGATCAGATTGGGCTATGGACATGCCTGTGAGGTATTGTCTTAATTGTTAATTGATGCAGGAGAGAGTCCACTGTGGGTGGTACCATCCTTAGGCAGGTGGACCTGGCTGTTTAAGAAAGCTAGCTAAGCATGAGCCTGTAATGGTGCCAGCAAGTGGTGCTCCTCAATGGTTTCTGCTTCATGGTCTCGCTTACTTTTCTGCCCTGACTTCCCTGGGATGGTGGGCTATAAGTGGTAAGTTGAATTAAACCTTTTTTCTTCTGAGATGCTTGTGGTTAGAGTGTTCTGCCATAGCAACAGAAAAAACTAGAACACAGGCCATTTAGTTTCTCTCTTAATTCTTCCTTCCTGCAATTATGCAGAAACAGCTAGAAACCATATAAAAGGATGGCATACTACAAGTTTTCCTCTTATTGTGACCAAATATCCAACAGAAAGTAATACAAGAGAGGAAGGATTCAGTTCAGCATGACAGGATGGCAGGGTAGGCATAGTGGAGGAGTGGAGGCAGTTGGCCACATGACATTAACAGTGAGGAAGCAGAGTATGATGAGTACTTATGTTCAGCTTGCCGTCTCTTTTCTATTCAGTCCAGAACCCCAGCCCATGGCATAACACTGCCCACGTTTAGTTTGGGGTATGCCATCTTACCTCAAATAACCTAATCTAGATACATACCCAGAGATTTGGTTTCTAGGTTATTCTAGAACCTTCCAAGTTGATGGTCACTATTAGTCAAAGATGGGCATGCCTAACCTACCTGTAGGGATTGTAGTTTGCTACCTCATGCTCCTGTTACTTCCCAGCCTAGTTGTCATATAAGACCCACCTTCTCCTAGGCTTCCTATGTGAGTTTCCAGCTGAGTTCCTCAGCCCCACGATCCCTGAGCATAGTCAAGTGGTTGATTTCTGTTGTGAGGCTTTGGGTTGCTTCTAGAAAGTACATATACCTGAGCTTTTGTTTCCCGTATTCATCTCTTCTTCTACCCCTGCAGTTCCTCAAATATTGGCACTCAATCATCTGTTTCTTTTCCTCTTTTCCTATATCTTTTCCATCTGTATCTTTTCAGCGTTTCCTTTGCCTTAGCAGTTCTAGTGCCCAGTGCCAGGTGTTGTGCTAAAACTCTGCATGATTTCTCATCTTTACTCTTCCAGTCGTTAATAAACAAAAGAGTGCACAAGTTCAGCAAATTGTCCAAGGTCACTGTAATGATGAATCTTGATTGTCAATTTGAGTAGGTTAAGAAATGCCCTGGAAATGAAGAATGCTCATACTCCTGTGTTTCTCTTCTCTATATGTCTCATCTCCAGAGATTAGATCATGAAGGTTCTGATCTAATGAATGACTCCATTCATGGAGTGAAAATATGAAAAGTCTATTGAAAAGTGATGGGTATGTGGAAGGTGAGGTGTGGTTGGGGGAACCATGTCACTGGGAGCATATCCTTGGGGATGTAACCTGCCCTGGCCTCTTCCTGTTATAACTCTGCTCTGTATCCTGTCTGTCATGATGAGAACTGTGGGATGTTATGTATGCTGTGAATGTGTTGCTCTGATTGGTTGATAAATAAAAAGCTGAGTGCCCAGTAGCCAGGCAGGATGTATAGGTAGGATAAACAGACAAGGAGAATTCTGGGAAAGGAAGGCTGAGTAAGGAGATGCCAGCCTACCGTCTAGGGAGCAGCATGTAATGACACACAGGTAAAGCCATGGGACTCATGGCAACATATAGGTTAACAGAAATGGGCTGAGTTTAAGTGTAAGAGCTAGTCAGTGGTAGGCCTGAGCTAATGGTCGAGCAGTTTTAATTAATGTAAGCCTCTGTGTGTTTACTTGGGTCTGAGTGGTTGAGGACAGGGTGGGACACAGGAAAACTTCAGCTACAGAGAGCTGCTCTCTTTGCTTCCTGTCCACTATGAAGTGAACAGCTACCTTATTCACAAACTACTATTACCACGAAGCTCTGACTGTCTGTGGGCCCAGAATCACTGAGCTGGGTGACCATGACTGAACTCTCTGAAACTATTAGCAAAATAATTCTTTTCTCCTTTGAAGTTGCTCTCTTAAGTAATTTTGTCCCAGCTACACAAAAAGCAGCTTAGAGGATGACTCAGAGCCATGGTATCTTGTATCCAGCACCCAGAGTCTTAACCACAGTGTCCTGTATTACCAGAATTCATGGTATGCAGTTAAAGTGAGAAAATCTGAATAATACCTTGTAGGCTGAAGGAACTCCTAGTCCAGAGCCATGCATGCCCAGTACAGCTCTACTTTCAATGCCTCACAGAGTACTGGGCACAGTAATTTGGGCGTGTGTAAATCAATGAATGAGAAGTTAGTATGTACTTGGATGTTCTGTGTGGCCTGCTGGAATCCCTGTGGCTTCCTCCTGCCATCACTGGCAGACACTTCAGTACACCAGTTGTTTCTCTCTGCCGGACTTAAGTTGTAACTAACATGAGCTGGGAGCTTGGCTTGCAAACAGGACTGTTCAGAAGTGTAGGAAGACTTGCTTTCAACCAATGAGGGATGAGCAATGGTGTATAAATCTGCTCATTTTCTCATCCTGTGGAGTGCATTCCCGTGGTCTTACAAAGGAGTCCCAAAGGGATGGAACCCCAGGTGTATAGTCATTGACATGCACCTTGAAGTCTTTCCTCCATTTTTTGCAAACTTTGCAGTATTATTTAGAAAGCAGGTCCCATGTGAGTAGCTTATATTTAGATCCCAATCTTAAGGTTTATTTAAAAGAAAACCAAAGGAGTTCCCCTAAATTATCACACGTATGCATTTTCACAGCCAAATACCTGGTAATACTCTGACACACATGTGCACGTGAGAGCGCTACACCAGAAGGTCTGAATTAGTGCAAATACATAATTATTGATTATGTTTTCATGGATGTTGTTTTCTTATCTTTGCATATATATAGTAACTGTAATTAGGCTAACCAAGATTTTGCTTGTTATTTTAATCAATAAAATAATTTGTAATCAGCATTATCAACTGCATTGAAGTGATTTGTGCTTCTGAAATACTTGAGGGAGATTCAGAATCATGCCACTTTGGTAGCTTTAATCATTAGTTCCTTGAGTCTTCTTTCTCATTTTATTTTTGGGACAGGGTCTCAATCTGTAGCTCAGGCTGAACTAGACCTCATGATCCTCCTGCCTTCATCTCCCAAGTGCTGGGACAGATCTGCATGACTGTGTCTGGATTCTATCTATCTTCCCCATTGATCAAACAGAGCTGTGATGAACCCTGCCAGGGTCCAGCCGGTGAACTCTATACTGGCTGAAGAGTAAGTTAGACCCACCAGGTTGTTTGGAGTTTGATGGAACCTTCTGGACTAGCAGCAGGGTGCAGTGTTGTCCTAGGGATGCTGTCACAAAGTTATTTTTGGAGGTCTTTGCAGTGTGAGCTGTTGATGTTTCTCTTCACAATTTGCATAAGATTCAGCCAAAGTGCCAGGGGTGTGGTCAGTGCTGGGTTCTTGAGCATAGACTTTATGGCTAGTGAGGGCTTTTGGACCACGGGGAGATTTACATAGAACCACACCCTCAGTGAAGAAGGTGACTTGTGATAGGCATGTAAGACTCCTCCCTACTGCTGCTCTGATCATTGTTGAGCAAGGTTTTATTTAGGCTTCCTGGAGTGACAGGGGACCCAGGAGAGAGAGTTTGCTTCACTCATTCAGATTTGCTGTGCATCTTTGGGGTCATGACGGGGTTAAGAAGAATCTTTAAAACAATAACAACAACAAAACAAACAAAACCACATCAAATTCTCTTTTCCCTTTGTCTTCTGTCTCCCATGTTCATAAAACTATGAAGATGTGGGCTCAAGTTATCTAGGTGTGGTGAATACTCATAGAACAAAGGCCACTTAGGCCTTCCATGACTCTGGGGGCACAGTCTCCATGTAGATTTTGGTCTGATAATTCCTTTGAACTTTTTCATGGTCTTAGGCAATAGAAGAAATGGATTTGACTTATTTTAAGGTTTTTTTTTTTTTTTTTTTTTTTTTGATCAGGGAGGTTAATAGCAATGTTTAACCTTCCATATTATAGGACACAGATTTCTTTTGTTGCTGTTGTTGTAAATTAGTATTTTTTAAATGTATTTTAAAGTTAGCATGGAGAGTAGTGGGTTTAATTATAGCATTTTCATACGTGTGCAGCATTATACTTTGTTCTTCCTTGTTTCCCCTCTCCTCCCCCTCTCCTGTTCCCTCCTGCCCCCTCTTGCTGGTTCTGTTCTCCCCCCACAGTCCCTACATCTACTTTCATGTCACATGTATTCCATTACTCTAGGAGACAGATTTCTGTCCCAAGCATTTCCCCAGGCTCCTCTCTCAGCAGAGCACTGGACGTGAGGACTCATGACTCGGAGACGATTATGGAGTGTGAGACATTGAGGGTCTCTAAATCTTACATCACTTATAATCACTTTGGCCATTAGTCTGCCTGTGGCCACATTTACACGAAACTCAGGAAAGGTTAGCTATTTAACGTGCCAGATACCCTGTCTTATACCAACTTGTATGTCTTATAACAGAGAGGCAAAGTCCTGATTCAGGGACAGTATTCTTCTGTGGCTTCCCAAACATTGTTACTTCTTGTATCTGCCTCTTTACTCTGAGAACAAGGGGGGCTTTGTGTATTGTTATGATAGGGATTGGACGGAAAATTTTATCAACCTTAGATGTTCAGGTTGACTGGGACCTTTAATGTCCTCCTTGCACTTAGGAAGGTTCCCATAGATATTCCACCCATACTCAACTCATGCACACATGTATCTTTACATGTACCTATGAATCAATGTATCTGTCATCTATCCATTCATCCATTTTTTCATCCACACTTGTATACGTCTGTCTTAGTCAGGGTTTCTATTGCTGTGAAGAGACCCCATGACCATGGCAACTCTTTTTTTTTTTTTTTTGGTTTTTCGAGACAGGGGTTCTCTGTGTAGCTTTGTGCCTTTTCCTGGAACTCACTTGGTAGTCCAGGCTGGCCTTGAACTCACAGAGATCCGCCTGGCTCTGCCTCCCAAGTGCTGGGATTAAAGGCGTGCGCCACCACCGCCTGGCTGACCATGGCAACTCTTACAAAGGAAAATATTTAGTTTGGGTGGCTTGCTTACAGTTCAGAGGTTCAGTTTATTATCATCACATTGGGACATGGTGTTGTGCTGGCAGACATAGTGCTGGAGAATTAGCTGAGAGTCCTACATCTTGAAGGCAACAGAAAGTGGTCTGTAACACTGGGTGGTATCTTGAGCATATATGGGGCCATAAAGCCCGCCTCCATAGTGACAAACTTCCTCCAACAAGACCACACCTATTCTAACAAAGCCACACATCCTAAGAGTGCCACTCCCTTTGGGGACCATTTTCTTTCAGACCACTACATCATGCATTACTCTATCAATCTACACATGCATATACCCATTCTTTCCTCCATCATCCATCCATTCATCCATCATCTAACAGATGGAAACATAGTAGAATTCCAGTTAGCAATAATAGGTAACTTGCATGTAGTAACTAACTTAGCCTAAAGGATTTAGGATATCAGTATGCCCTTCACAAACTATCCTTGGAAAACACTGAATCCCTCATCTTGTCAATTTCATTGAAAATTATTGCTGACTCTATTTTGTATAAAAATAAGAATGAGGGACAATATTGAGCAAAGAATAGATTAATAATTATATAAAAATAAAAATTTCTTAACATTTAATTATCATCCCAATCTTGTCTAGTTTTGTCCATTGGTAATTTTTTGTGATTCCAAAGAAAGAGATGTTTCTTTCTGTGTTTCACTGTGTTTTCCAAGGGAAGAAATGAGATTAGAATAATGCCTTTCTGGAGGGAGGTTCTGCATCAGTATAGGCAAGGCTATGATGCAATAACAAAGGAAACCGAGATCTCAAGGGTTGAATGTAATGAAAGCTCATTTCTCATTTAGATAAAGAGGAGGGGTGGATGTTCCTGGATTATTTTTTTTTACTGTGACTTGAGACTGGGAATATTATTATTCTGGAATGTCTCCTTTGTCAATACCATCAACCAGCTTGAACTAGTTGACATTTATAGAATATGTTATCCAGAAAACAGCAGAAACTATGCTTGTTTTAAGTGTCCAGAGAACACTTACTGAGTTAGAACATGTTCTGCATTATAAAACTAATCTATCGGCTTCAATAGCTCTAAACCATTGGTTCTCAATCTGTGGGTTGTGACCCCTGTGGAGGGATCAAATGAGCCTTTCACAGGGTTCACCTAAGAACATCAGAAAACATAGATATTTACATTACGATTCATAACAGTAGCAAGAATACAGTTATAAAGTAGCAATGAAAATAATCTTATGGTTAGGGGGGTCACCACAACATGAGGAACTGTATTAAAGGGTCATAGCATTAGGAAGGTTGAGAAACTACTGCTCAAAATGGATTTGCGTCATATGCAGTGTCTTCTCTAACCAAAATAGAATTGACTTAGAAAACCCACATCAGAAAGGCCTCTGGGAAAGCCCCACACATTCAGAAACCAAATACAATACTTCTAAACAGACCTGGAACAAAGGACAAAGGAAGAAACCACTCCTGTCGAAGTGAAACCAATTGTGTGGAATGTGTGCAGTGAGCCCATGGCAGCAATTGTCGGGAAATGGATGGTAGTGTGTGTACCTGAAAAGAGGGATACTGAAATAAATGACCCCAGCTTTGAACTTCATCAATTAGACAGAATCTAAATTTGGTCCTGACAAGATAGCCGAACTATGTGAGCCTGGCAACCTGAGTTCAAGTCCAGGAACCCAAGTAGAGATTAAAGTAGAAAACTGACTCCACAGCTCTCCTTCTGACCTCTGCATATGTGTCAGGACATTGTCCCCATCAATAACAACAACAACAACAACAATAATAAAGTTAAGAACCAAAGAAGGTAAACTTAACCCACAGCAAGAAGACGAAATAATAAAGTTCAGGGTAAAAAAATCAATCTTATAGAAAAAAATTAAGGAAAAAAATCAATGAAATTTGAACAGATTTTCTATTAGAAAAATCAAATCCGAGCTGGGTGGTGGTGGCACACGCCTTTAATCCTAGCACTCAGGAGGCAGAGCCAGGCGGATCTCTGTGAGTTCGAGGTCAACCTGGGCTACAGAGTGAGTTCCAGGACAAGCACCAAAACTGCATAGAGAAACCCTGTCTCGAAAAACAAAAACAACAACAACAACAAAAAAAAAAAAAAAAAAAAAAAAAAAAAAAAAAAAAAAAAGAAAAGAAAAATCAAATCCGTAATTAAAAACTTTTTAATAAGGAAAACTCCAAACTGGGGCTGGTGGCACAGTCTTCTACTTCTCACTGGCTGAGGGGCTGAGGCAGGAAGATCACAAATTCAAGGCCTTCTTAGGCTACAGAGAATGTTCAAGGCTGGCCTGGGCAACTTAGCAAGACTGTCTCTAAATAAATGTATAAATATAGCTACAGATATAGGCTGGTGGCAAAGCATTTTCCTGGCATGTGTGAGGCTCTGGATCTGGCAAAAAACAAAACTCAAACTAAAACAAAATAGTTTCCTCCAAACCCCACATGTCTTTGTTGGAGAATTTTGCCAACCATTTAGGAAATGGGATAATACTATGTAAGTATACACCAACCAGTCCAGAAAGCAGAGGAGTCCTGAATATGTCTCTGTTACTTCTAGTCACCATCTGGCCACTGCAACCAGGCAAGAGGAAAGCAAAACATTTAGGCGATAAAGGAAGACATTTGAAGAAGCCAAGCTATCTTGTTCATGGTTGACATGCCTGTCCACATAGAAAACTTCATGCCTGAGCATGGCAAGGCATGCCTGTAATGCCAGCAGTTGGGAGGCAGAGGCAGAAGGATGAAGAATTCAAGGCCAGCCTGGACAATGTATCCAGACCCTCTCTCAAAGAGGCAAAGTCCAAGTTGGGGGGAAAAGGAAAGAAAGGTAAAGGAGGAAATCCCACATCACTTAGAACACATGATTGAACTTAATAAAACTGCAAAATACAAACACAGCGGAAAATCA
Source organism: Peromyscus leucopus (assembly GCF_004664715.2). Taxonomy (NCBI): domain Eukaryota; kingdom Metazoa; phylum Chordata; class Mammalia; order Rodentia; family Cricetidae; genus Peromyscus; species Peromyscus leucopus. The sequence continues at coordinate 135,545,918 of NC_051066.1, forward strand.
ATTAGGTCTCAACAGCAGCAAATATTTATCAATTAAAATTAAAAGTCATACCAGGAGCAGGGAAGAGCACACCAATTGGTTGTTCAGTACCAAATGTTCAGCCCCCCAAACATACCTACAAGTACCATTGTATGGACTCAACAGATTATATTTAAGAATATATGCATATACAAATACATACATTTTTGCAATAGCAATTGATGAAAAGGAGGCCATGAATTTGAAGGAGAGCAGGAAGGGGCATACGAGAGGACTTGAAAGGAGGAAAGGGAAAGCAGGACTGTGGCGATTAACATGCTCTCCAAAATAAACAAGAAAAATAGAAGGTACTCATAACAACAAGGAAAATGCAGATCTACTCAAATTATGCTGCTAGTAACCAGACCCTGTCTATTGAACCCCATAAAAGGGAGCCCCCCAAAATAATCTTGAGTATCTTTGCCCATGTGATCTGCTGCTCATTTGCAGTGCATTCTTATCCAATCTGTGACTTTGCTTTTAATGAAGTTTTCTAACTACAAAAAATTAAAAAGAAGGCAATGTGATTTACCATAAAATAAAGATATAAAGTAATTGATGATAAAGATCAGCATTTGAAAACTCCAAAGCATCACTGAAAAATAGAAGAGTATCTACAAAAGCAATGAGCCTTGTCTGGGTCAGGTCCGAGGACGTCATGTCATCAAGAACTTAGTTCTTTCTAACATCCACATGTGGATGCTAAGGACCTAGTGCATTCAGTATCTCAGAAAGAAAAAAAAAGACAAGGTTTGAAGGCCTTATCTCTCTGGTTTTGAGGTTTATTATAAAGTAATAGTCAGCACACTTGGAATCTGGATGACAGGGGACAGGATGAGTTCAGGAAGATTCGTGACACGTGTGGACAGGGTTCCAATGAAGGGGAAAGGTTACACAGTGGAAAAGAGACCTTTTGAACAAATAATATCGAGGCATTTGGACATCCGTGTGCAAGGCAAGTGGGCCAGGGCAGAGTGGAAGCATAGGATGTCCACTCTGCACTCTGAGCAAGGAAGAGCCCTGACCCAAATTCTTCTCTCTCCATCCTCACATCCTAACAAGCCATGAGGCTGAGTTTCACAGTGTGACCAGGCATCGGAGAACACAAATGTTGTGCTTGGTGTGCCTGTGTGTGTGCCAGTCTGCAGGCTGACCACTTATTCCTGCTTGCCCAGGACTGAAAAATCTACATCCCAGGAAAATGGAAAGGTATACATGAGAAAAGTGTGTGTGTGTGTGTGTGTGTGTGTGTGTGTGTGTGTAAGTTCATGAGTGTGTGCATGTGTATGAGTGTACATGTATGAGTACATGCAATATTGTGCATGCCTGTGTGAACATATTCACATGTGTGTCAATGTGATATATATGTATATATATATATATATATATATATATATATATATATATATGTGTGTGTGTGTGTGCATTCATGTGTGTATGTGGACAGCTACCTTGACATTGTCATAAGGGTTCAATGGGAGAGTTTAGGGAACCCAGAGAGGAGAGATACCTGAATCACTGAATTCCTTCCACCTGGTCATGGACCCTTGGCTTCAGGAAGTGCCCTGTCCCTAGTTCTTAGTGGTGTCCTTTTGAGCTTGAATTTGGTAATGTACAGCCTGCCTTATTAAAATACATATTGTGCCTTTATGAATCTTTAATATGAAGCACTTAGTAAGGAGTCCATAATGCTCTCAGCCCAGGAGGGAGAGGAGCACTTTCTGCAGAGGCCGCAGTGAGAGGGGGCTGCTGGGACAGGGTTGAATAGGCGGTGCCCGCAGACAGCATCATGGCTCTCATGGGTGAGGAACTGGCTGCTGACAGACGAGACAATCAAGTCTGCTCTCAAGACTTTAACTGGAGGTGTAGAGCCAGTAGTCAGGCCTTTTAAGCTCAAAGTTCCTGTACAATCGGGGCTGCAGTTCCTGTTCTCACAGCTAACTTATTTCAACTACTGGGCCTGAGGCTTGAGTGTGTGTATGCTTGTGAATGCAAAAAGAAAAAAATACAGTGGAAGAAGCCGGTCTGGAAGGGGTGGAACAGAGTTCAGAGGAGAGGAGAGATGGGAGGGCAGAGAAACAAACACAGAGGAAGGGAAGGGAGGCACCACATTCTCTCCCTCCCTCAAGCAGAATGGGTTTAAGGTTTAAGAGTTCAAGCCCTGCCAGGTGGAGGTGACACATGCCTTTAATCCCAGCACTCAAGAGGCAGAGCCAGGCAGATCTCTGTGAGTTCAAGGCCAGCCTGGTCTATATCACGAGATCCAGGACAGGCACCAAAACTACATGGAGAAACTCTGTCTCGAAAAACCAACCAACCAACCATCCAACCAACCAACCAACCAACCAACCAACCAACCAACCAAACAAACAAAAAACACCCCCCCCCAAAAAAACCCCCAAACAAAACAGTTCAAGCCCTTTCCAGGGCTGAGTTTCTAGCTGGGGTGTCTCAGGTGCCTGGTCTTTACTGAGACAGGAGCAGGGCAGGCATTTTCTCACTAGCTCCTGCCATAGCCCGGTGCTGTGTCTGTTTTAGGGACAAGGACATGGAAGCAGCCACTGATGGCAGTTGCCAGGGGCACATGGAGGGAGCGTTAGAAGCCACCCAGTCCCCGATCCCCACTCTCCTGCCATGCTGGCCTGGGGCAACCTGATCCTATTGAGTCTCTGGACTTGCTGTCCTTTGCCCCGGATGTGCAGATGGCCCTTTCGAATGCCCCAGGTGTTTTCCTGGTGTCCCCTCCTTCATAGAGCTCTACTGACCATCCTGCTTAAGGTAGTTACTATGCCCCGCCTTGTGGTTTGGTAACTGAACCCTTTGGGGTGAATTTACCCCAATTTCACAACTAGTAGCATATTCTGTCTGCAGGGATTCTTTTATAATATTTTCTTGTTTTAAAAATACATTTTTATTTATTTACTTTGTATGTGTGTGCATATGTGCATGCATGTATGTGTATGATGTGTGGTGTCTAGTGTGTGTGTATGATATGTGGTGTGTGTGTGTGTTTATATGCTGTATGTGTATGGTGTGTGATGTGTGTATGTGTATGATGTTGGTGTGGTGTGTGTGTATGTGTATGATGTGCAGTGTGTGTGTATGATGTGTGGTGTCTAGTGTGTGTATGATATGTGGTGTGTGTTTATATATGCTGTATGTGTATGGTGTGTGATGTGTTGATGTGGTATGTGTGTATGTGTATGATATGCAGTGTGTGTGTGTGTGATGTGTGGTGTGTGGTTTGGGTACATATGTACCATGGGGTCCATGAGGAAGTCAGGACTTGGCTTTTTCTCCTTTCACTATATGGATCTGGAGGACTGAACTCAGATCGTCAGGTTTGGTGTGAGCATCTTTATTAGCTGAGCCATCCGTCTCCCCTTCCTTCTTTTCTTGGCAGTAAGCTCGACAAAGGGAGGAATGACATGTAAAATCACCCATGAATGGCTCAGAGTTTGACACACAGATGGTGTTCAGTAAATATGTGCTGCATGTGTGCGCGGGAAGGACTGAGAAATTTGCCCAGAATTCCAGAGGAAACAGTGACAGAGGCAGTGTTTGAACTAGCCTCCATTCTAGAGCCGTGCTCTCCCTTCGCTCTCACTGAACTTTCTGTGTTCTATGACTCCACCCTGTAAAGCACTGTTTCTCTGGGTCGGTCGGCAGCTGTGGTGCTGAGAGCTGCCCCCACTGGCAGGAGCAGAAGCCCACCTGCCACTCACCCCCTGCTATGGCCACAGTGATCAAAACTCGGCTCTCTACTAGTTTGCTGTCAGTGGTCAGGTAGATCTCAGTTTCCACCTGTGCTGAGTTAATACAGGGTCAACACAGGGTGTTCAGGAACACTGTGCCAAATGGTCCCCTTTCTCCAGCATCCATCATCTTCCATTGCCATAGCTACCGAGTGTTTCTATTTTTAAATATTTGAACACCAGGGGGAAGGGAGAGGAATATTGTGGGTCAACGATATAGTCAAGTCAACCACAGGCCACTGTGGCCATATACATACACAATGCCTCCCCTCTGGAGTTGTCTTAGAAATGAAGCTAGGCATAGAGGAGCTTTGGGGAGCAAGGAGTGGCAAAGGTCTGCTGTACTAGACTATTGTGGGTGTCAGGCAGCTCTGGGAAGTAGAAGGGCTTGGGTACCAAAGGTGAGCCTGACCATGAAGGCTGCCCAAGGTTGGGGGTAAGGAGGAGTGCTCAGGCCACTCCTTGGATCCTTGCTCAGCTATGGTGGAGGGAAACTGCTGGCAGGAAGGCCTGGGAGGGGTGCCACAGAGGAGGTGCTGTGTGTGCCTCCCCTGAAGCAGCTCGAGCACACGCAATTATAAGACGGTGGGCAGATGACAGAGTTAGTTAATGTAACAAGCCCTTTAAGCATTTAGCCACATTCGAGTGTTTAATCAGCTGTGTAAAGTGCAATATCTATCTTTCAATTTTATGCCATTAGGGGAGACAAGATTTTGATTAGGTACTTAATCTGTGCACGGGAAAAACAGGCCCACAGCAAGCCCATGGTGGGGAGGGAAAGGGACATTGGACGGGGGATTCGATAAAGGGGAAAGACAGAAATTTAACATAAAAGAGAATTAGTGCAGCTCCTTTCAATTTAGTGCCCAGGCTTTATGGCCTAATCAATTAGAGGCCTGGCCGGGGCTGCTGGGAAACTGCTCGGCTGGGCTGGAGGCTTGGCCATATTAATTCCCTTCATTACGTGGGGGTCAGGCTGAGGGCTTGGCGGGGGCTTGGCAAGGAATGGGTCACTTCTCGGGCACTGGTTTGGGAAGCAGAGGGAGGAGGTCAAAGGCTTCCAGGATGGCCAGGCTGGGTCCTGGATACTCCAGGAAAGCTGGGTTCCCAGGAGGGTGGGCCTGGGAGGACTCTGTAGGCACAAGATGTGGTGGTGCAGATGAATATGTAAGCCCTTTAGTAGTGGGGTGGGGGGGGCTGGCTGGCTCTGCATGCCAGCATTCTGACCCATTGGCTGTGTGACCTTAGGCAAAAATCATAGGCTCTCTGTGCTATAGTTTCCTGCAGAATCACAATTGAGAATCACCTTAAAGAATGCTATGAAGACAGAAGAGTGGGATTTGTACAAGGGTTGGCATAATATGGGGCGTAGAGTGTTTTATTTCTAATTCATTAATGAAGGTTTCATTTCCATGAGTTCGAACTGCTACCACCACTTTCTTAGCACTGTGCAAGCTGATCTCTGTCCTTGGCAGGACTTTTCCACATCACTGTGCTACTGCAGTCTACAAATTAGGGGACTGAGGCACAGGATGCCATTGACTGGCCCACAGTCATTCGGGGCTGGGGTTTTCTGAATCAGGACCTCCTGATGTGTGTTGCTCACTCCCCGCTGACACAGCAGAGCACTGTGAGACCGGCCACCATAGCAGATAAGGTCACCAGGAAGAAGGTGGTACCAACAAGGCACCCAAGGGCTCTAGCCTTAACAGGCCAGGCTCCAGTTACTGGGACAGTTGGAGAAAAGGAGCCTGGGGCCAGAAAGCAATCGGTCTTCACAGAATGCTGGGTACTGAAGATGGAGGAAGGAGTTAATCTTACACGGGGTTTTGTGAAGAAAGCAATAGAATGTAGAAGATGGGAGGAGATACTGATGTTTGCCGTAGAGATGAGCCCCTAGTCTACCCCTTGGGGTATTCTGTCTGGTTCTATGGTGCCCTTAAGATACCCACCTAGGCAGGCCTCATGGTCCAGAGACCCCAGTGGGGAACCACACAAGCTGACAGTGACCCGAGAGTTGGGTCTGGTTAAATCCCAGATGGATGCGAAAGGTGGCCATGCAGATCCAAGGGGGTGCGTTTGTTTCTTTTTTGGCAAATATGAGGCAGGGAGAGGAGGCAAGCAGGGATCGCTGGAGGCTTATTGGTTGACCCTTTGCTTTTCCTGTTTGCTTTCCTGGCAGCCCCCACAGTGTGGATGAGAATCAGGTAAGTGGATATAGCTATACTGCAAAGGTACACGGCCCCCGCTAGGCATTTGATGAGAACAAGTTGCTGCTGGGCCTGCCTGTCATTTAGGCTCTTACCGATGTTGTTTGACATATACACTATCCCATGGCATCTGACGGCATCTGTCTGGATGGTTGATATGGTGTCCACTGTTTGAGTGAAGAGTTTAAGGTCATGGAGAGCAAGCTACACTTATGATACCACATAGACGTTGTGTGGTGACATTAGATGACATACCCTTTGCTCCCTCCCTGGTTGCTTCTGAAGGCCTCTTGTGGCTATGAGGCAGACAGGAAGAGCCATGTTCAGTGGATCCTTAAGAAGCTTGTCTTATTCCAAGGGTATCTGATGAGAATTTACTATGTGCCGTACATTACCGATGTGCCATACGTTACCGATGTGCCATACATTACCAGTCCTGGGAAATGTAGGAATGACTTCTGTTGTCATTGTCACTGAGCATTCCTTGCATGCCTGCTCATGTAATGAATGAGAGAGTGAACTGTTGAAAGGAGTGACGGTCTAGTCCTCAGTGTCTTTGAGCAGAGAAATGTGAAGCGTGGTTTTCCTCTTCGAGGTCACGATTGACTGACAGTCCACGCACAGTGGACAGAGAAGCGACAGGCTTGGGGTTGAAATCATGGGCCAACTCCTTATAGGTGGAGAAACCATGTCACTTTTCCATTCACTTCCTTGTGTTTTGACCAGCATCCAGCTTCCTTCATCCCCCCCCCCCCCCCCCCCCCCGCAGAGACGTATAACGTAAATATCTTAGTGTAAGGTCTGGCACATGATAGTGAATGGACACTTCCTTTTTCCTTTTAATGACCGTGAAAGAAATCCATGCATCATTGGCCAAGAGGGAGTCTTCTGATGTGGTATCCTTAGGGTCTGCCCTTGATCTTCTGACCTCCTCCTGTGGAGGGTTAAAAAAATAATTGTGTGGATGTATGAGCAGGTGTGTGCATTTGTGTGCCTGCACATATTTGTGTGGAGGCCAGAGGTCAAACACAGGTGTCTTTCCTCTGAGCCACATCCTTCCCTACTATTTTAGAGACAGGGTCTCTCACTGGCCTGGAACTAGCCAAATAGGCTGGGTTGGCTGGTCAGTGAGCTCCAGCGACCTGTCTTCACCTGCTTGGCTCTGGGGTTATGGGTATATGCCACCGTGCCTGGCTTCATATGTGAGTGCTGGGGATTGAACTTAGTTCTTCCTGTTTGGGTGGCATACACTTGACAGACTGAGCCATCTCTCTTATGTCATGTAAGGATAGGGCAGGTAGAGTAGCTTGCCTGTATCATTGGGCATCTATCTTGTTTACAATTGCACAATAGATGCTCAGTAAATCTTTGGCAAATGATTCAGGACATGGATGGGTGAAGGATGGGAAACATTTTGAAGTCCCATTATGCAGAGGCCACGGAGGGAGGGAATGTACTGTGTGGGAGCACCAGAGTCAAGAAGCTCTCCAGATGGGAGATTCTTATGAAGTAAAAGATGACAGAGCAAACTGTCAGTTATTACTCTCAGATCATGAAAGCCAGCCAGCCAGATGCAATCATAGCAGAGAAAGACATGACCCGTCCTTCTTGACTCTACAGTCATTTGCAACAGAGGTTGGTAAGAGGTCTCTGTCAAGGACCAGAAAGAAACTATTTTAGCCTTTGAGGACAGACAGTATTTACTGAAAGGATTTGGCTCTGCTACAGGAATGTGGAAGCAGCCAGAGGAGACATCTAAGCAAATGAGGAGAACTGAGTTCCAATAGAAGACTTTATTTACAGGGGCTGGGGAGACAACTTTGTCTGTAAAATGCTTGCCTTGCAAGCATGAAGACCAGAGTTTGATCTGCAGAACTCATGCAAAGAAGCTGAGCATCTTTCATGTTTGTGACATTAGAGCTGGGGAGGTGAAGACAGGATTCCTGGGAGTTCACTGGCTGCCAAGCCTCACCTAAATGGTAAGGATTGGACTAATGAGAGACCCTGTCACAAAGGAGGTAGTCAGTGTTCTTTAGGATAACACCTGAGCTTGTTCGCTGGCCTACACATGGACACACCTTAACCCACCCACATACCTGTACACACACACACACACACACACACACACACACACACACCTTCCTTTATTTATAGAAACAGGTAGCTTGTAGGATGCCTCATGGGTGATTACATGTCAGTTCTCTAGTTAGAGCATACAGCCCAGGGTATTATCTTTCTGCTCTGCAGATCTATATCCACCTAAATCACCATCGACTCCAAGCCCTGTGTTTCCACTTTGCGTCAAAGACCCCTGAGCGGAGAGTAGGAAGGGCAAAGAGGCTCCTGCAGACTCAGGCTTAGCTCCAGACATATAAAAAAGAGCAAGCTGCCATTTGGGGACCCCCACCATGCATCACACCTTCTGCACATCATCATCCCAGTAAGCATCCTTAGCAACCTGGAAGTGTTGGTTCTGATTTCTCCCTCTCGTTTACAGTTGAATAAACAGGCTCAGGGTGATGAAGTGACTAACGGTCACACAGCTAGTGGCTTAGCATGTATTTGTTGAGAAAATATGCTGCTCGTCCGCTCTAGCTAGATGCTTTTTTTTTTTTTCAGTGAGGGACACAGCAGACTCCTGGACTCAAGATATTCACATTATATTTGGGGGAAGTGGGCAGTCAACAGACTAGATGAATAAACAGTATAGGCATTAGAAGGAGATAAGGGTTTATCCATCAGGACAGGTGTGTTTTCAAATGAAGTTTGGCATATCTCCCATGATCTGTGACCCAAGTCCCTCCCATTGTCCTTTTTTAAAAAAATGGAGTTCAGTTGAGACCTTCCCTGCCATCTGCTTGAATATTGTTTAGACTGTCTTTTGTTCTATGGTGGCTGAGTTTAATAGTTGCAACAGGGACTATCTAGCTCTCCAAGGCAGAAAAAGTTTGTGACTCCTAGTTTGGAACAACCCAGCTTTATCCTCTGCCTGTGTTTCAAGTCCTTTTGGGTTGGTCTGTGCTCACAATCTATTGGTCATCCAGGGACTCAGTCAGGTAGAACAGCCCCATTTCAAATTTCCTTAAGAGGATTCTGGAGAGTTTCCAATCAGCTATGAAATGTCCATCCCCAAAGTGACTTGTGCTCTTTCTGCTCAGAAGTTATCCACTCTGTTCAAGAGAACAGCGTGGAACTTTGCTGTGGGCTTGGAAATCGAAGCGTGAATAGTATTTGGTGACCCTTTTCAATGACCACACATACTGTTGGAGGTACTCAAGGAGAGCTAAGTCATCGGGGATGACGGGCTTTTTTAAAGGTATATATGTGGGGGCCAGAGGTTGATCTGGGTGTCTCATCATATATAAACTTTACCTTGGGGTTTTCTGTTTTGTTTTGATTTTCAGTCAGGCTCTCTATTGAACGTGGAGCTCACTGATTGGCTAACAGGCCCGAGCTGTCCTCTTGTCACTGCGCCCAGCACTGAGATTGTAGGTAGGTGTCACTGCGCCCAGCTTCTTACATGAGTGCAGGGGGTGGCACTCAGGCCCTCATGTTCTCATGGTGTTCTAGCTTCACCAAAAGCAACTTGTAGAGGAATGGGTTTATTTCATCTTACAGTTCCAGCTTCCAGTCCATCTTTGAGGGAGGTTAGACAGGAACATAAGGCAGGAAGCTGGGGGCAGGAGCTTAGAGGAACATTGCTGACTGGGTTAATAGCTACCTTTCTTATGCCTATCTGTCTAGGCATGGCACCACCCACCACGGGTTGTGCCCTCCTTCATCAATTAGAAATGAAGAAAATGTCTCATAGCCATGGCCAATATGACCTAGGAAATTCCTCATTTAAGGCCCCCTCTTCCAGGTGACTCTAGATTGTGCCAAGTTGATAGCTGAAGCTGTGACCCAGGGCAAGCACTTTGCTGACTTATCTGTGTCCTCAGACCCGGTGGGGGGGGGGCGGCATTTCAAACAACACAGCTAGGTTTGGCCTGGATGAGCATTCAGCTAGACTGGAGCTCAGTCTGTCCACTGTGAAAATGTGACTCCATTCAGCCTTCGGCCTGTGCTGCCTGCTCCTCCCGGCCTGTGGGAAGGGCTCTAAGGATACTGGATAGCTAACTAGATGTGGGTGCATGTCCCCCTTGTGAACTGCCCCACCCTCTTGCTCTAGCACAAGGATTATATTTCTCATGGGTTACCCTATGGTGGGCACAGCAGGGCAGCTTTGCTGGTCCATCAGAGAGTGCTGGGCCCAGGGAAGAGAGTGAGGGTATGACTCTGGAGGCACTACATTAAGGTTATTAATAACCCTCTCAGCCTTTATTGAAAAGATGCTCTCCCTGTCTGAATTTGCCACTATGGCAACCCATTTATTAAGGCTGTAAGAGCTGGAGTTGCTTCAGACCATATTTATTACTGTGATGTGCTGAGCGAAGGAAGCGGCTGACCTGGACTGGGACAGTTGTGGGGAGACGGCTCACCATGGCTCAGAGGGAGAGTAGTCCTTGGATCACCCTGCAGGAAGTCATCAAGGAGGCTGTAGTGTCCACCTTCCCTGTTACATCAGGACTTGAATTTTAGAAAGAGAGTTGAGGTGTGTGTGTGTGTATGTATGTAAGGCCAGTGGGAGTCAGTCTCCAGGGGCTCAGAGCTAGTGGGCAGCAGCGGTGGTCCCAAGAATTAGGGGCTTACTCTTTAAATAATCCCCCCTCTCCCTCCTATATGCAACAAACCCATTTAACAGAATAAAAACAGCAATCAGACCACAGGGATGGCAGCACCCCCAGCATCTAATGACATCAACAGTGTTCCTGGCCTCTCTGGTCCCTTTTCTGCAGGACAGTGTCAAAATGCACACTGGGTGGATGAGTTGGAATCTGTGTTCGTGTGTATGAGCTTCCACAGACTATACAGCTTAAACATCAGGCCTTCATTTTCCTCACTGTTCAGAACTGTGAATCTGAGATCAAGCTGTGGGCAGGTTTGTATTCTCTTGAGGCCTCTCTCCTTGGCTCTCAGATAGTGTCTTCTTGGTGTGTCTTCATGCGGTCTTTTCTTTGTGTGTGTCTGTGTCCTGGGCTCCTCCTGTGACAATGCCAGTGGTGTTGGATCAGGGCCCATTCTAATGCTGATCACTTTCAAAATGATGCTCTTTTCAAATGTGGTCATGCACTGAGGTTACTGAAGACTGGAGTTTTCAACATATGATTTGAAGAGAGCACAAATCCATCTGCAATAGGACCGAAGGATGGCCTCTTGTCTGGACTCTTCTGAGGCCAGCCTGGAGTGTGCACATCACTGTGCCATTTCTTTCTTTATCTCACCCCCTACTCCAACCATTCTTTGCACATCTGTTTTACTATGTTAAGGGTTGAGTATCCAATGGCAAGATCAAATAAATCTGGGGAGGGAGATGGCTCAGTAGATAAAATGCTTGTCTTGCAAATGAGAGGACCTAAGTGGCACCTCCATAATTCACATAAAAAATGCTGGGTATGGTGAGTATGCCAGTAATCCTAGTTTTGGCATCCTCCTGCAGACAGGCAGATTCCCAAGGCTTCCTGGCCAGACAGTCTAGCCTACTGGTTGTAGTGGTTCATGCCTTTAATCCCAGCACTAGGAGGGCAGACATAGGCAGATTTCTGTGAGTTCGAGGCCAACCTGGTCTACATAGTAAGGATGATGCCATTCAGGGCATCAGTGAGTGGTTAGTGGAGAAATGAGAACAAGGAACCCCATGTGAGATTTGACAGCAGAGACCAAGTCATCAGGTGCATTAAAGCTTTGTCAAGATCTCATTGTTGAGTCTAAGTGGCAGGTAGAGCCATTGCAGGGCATTGAGCAGAGGGGAATGGGCAGAAAACTCAGATGGGTTATACCAAAGCCCATTCTACCCGTGGAGAGAAGACTAGATGGGCCAGAGAGGCATCTGTGTGTGTGGCTGGAGGAGGGGGTATTCTGATGGACAGCCATCTCCTCACTGTGCATCAAAGGCCTTTTAACTTACTGGACACCTGAGATTGTCCTTTGGAGGGCCAGAGATCAAAGATATCCAGTCACTGTGTTTTTCTGTTGGATAATTTTCCTAGTTTTTTATTTTGAAATGATTTTGATTTTACTCTAATGTTGAAATTGTAAAAAAAAAAAAAAATACAAAAGTTTCACTTCACCCAGTTTCTCCATTTTCTAGTAATAGCATGGTACAATAATCAATCCAGAAAGATGCCACTGGGACAACATTATGAGGAGCCAAAGTTCTTGGCTCACCAGTTTCTATGGTGCTTTTCTGCAGAATTCTAAGACATTCTAAGACATAGGCCTCTAAGTTTCTAAAGAATGTAAATTAAATGTATCCATTTAGTCATTTACTTTTATGTGTACATGCCTTAGCACGTATGCTGGTTAGTTTTGTTAATTGCATGTAAACTAGGGTCTCATGGGAAGAGGGAGCCTCAATTGAAGACTTGCCTTTATCTGGGGCTGGAGAGATGGCTTAGTGGTTAAGAGCACTGGCTGTTCTTCCAGAGGACCCTGGTTTGATTCCCAGCACCCAAATGGCAGCTCACTATCATTAGTAATTCCAGTTCTGGGGATCCCATTCCCTCTCTGTCCTCCTCATGCACTAACATCCATGCAGGCAAAACATTCATACATATAAAAGTTAAAATAATTTTAAAAAGAAGAAGTATTGCTTCTGTCAGACTGACCTGTGGGCATGTCTATGGGGGTATTGTGGGAGGTCATAGACCACTGCAGGTGGTGCCACCCATGGGTAGGTGGTCCTGGATTGTATAAGAAGGCAAGTTGAGGAGCCATGGAAAGCAAGATAGTAAGTAGAAATTCCTCTATGGTGTCCATTCTAATTCCTGCCTTTATGTTCCTGCTTTGGCTTCCCTCGATAATGAACCACAACCTGTAAGATAAATAAACCCTTTTGTCCCTGCATTTGGTTTTGGTCAATGTTTTATCACAGCAACAGAAAAACATGTGGGGGTAGCACCCGTGTGGAAGGAAGACCGCATCTTGCAGGAGTTGATTCTCTCCATCACCTGGGGCCTCAACTCATGCCATCAGCCTTGTGGACAGGCACCTTTTACTTGCTAAGCCAGCCCGGGATTCTAAGTTTTAGAAGATACATGATAGAGAAGACTAGAAAACATTGCCACACCAGTGTCCTATACTCCAAACATTTAGAGAATTTTTGAGAGTTACAGAGCAAAAGAAGGGAGCAGAGGAGTTGATGTAAAGGCTTGGATGGTTGAGGAAGCTCTAGGGTAGATTTCTACCTTCGTTTTCCCAAGCTCTTCGAGCCTCACTAGCCATAGCTGCCATAGGCATGGCAGCTTTCAGCTGCCTGTGCTCTGTATGTGCTGTCTCACCTACGAAGGAGAATGTAGACCTACTTCTCAGGCTGTCTTACATCTCTTCACATGGCTCCAGCCTACTCATCTTCCTTGTTTTCAATATCTTACCTTACTCTGCCATGGATGTCTGTCTTTGCTTGTTCATCCCATGTCAGAAACCCCTTCTCTCCAGTTCTCCATGTGTAAATTCAGCACATCCTTCAAGGTCTTGGCATCTCCTGACCTCAGTCTCTGTCTTTATCCGACAGCATTCAGGTTTTAGCTCTTGTGTTCAGTACTTAGAGATGTCTGCTATGTTTTGGTTTAGTTTCTTGGTGCTTTTGGCTTCTGTAACACTCTTTCTGGTTGACTTATTTCTTGTCTTCCTTTATCATTCTAACAACTAGAACCCAGGCTATTTTGGCCTCTGCTGTGAGCCCTACACCAGCAATTGTGTCTTTGAATAGGTGCTCAGTGCTCATCTGTAGAGACAGTGGATGGAACATAACTGATAATTGTTATACTGGATTAAAATATTATAGTGATAGGAAGGGTTTATGTCTAGGGTAGCTCACTTTTGGTCAGTGTTTTATCACAGCAACAGAGAGGCAAACTAGGACTTCACGCACAAACAGCACGTATGATCTCTACAGCTGGCTGCCTCGGGTTCTGATAAAGATCATGCGGTGTCACGAACCATTGTCACATTCAGGTGAGTTTATCTTCACATAGATGGAGAGGCCCTTGATAAGGCTCATATTCACCTCTGGGGCTGTTTTAGCTCAGGAGTTGGCACATGGAAAGCTGCCATGGTAAATATTCTGTTTGGACAATTGTTTTCACGAATGAGAAGGAGCAGCCTTCATTGTTCCTGTCTTGTGAATGAGACAGTCCTGTCTAATGTCCTGAGACATGCCAGCAGCAGAGCCGGGCAGAGGAGCCGGCAATCCCTCCCCCACCCACACCTGTCCCACCATCCACAAGCTCTCGGTCTCTCTGTCTCCTACTCTCCGGGCTCTTAGGAAAGCAAGTACAAACCCATAAAGGTCTCTCCAGTGTATCTTGCTTACCCCCCTCTTATCAGAGTAGAGGGGGAGCTGAAAAGGGCTTTCAAAAGAGCCATCTGTTAGTTTTCAAAAAGACATTATCTGCTTCCCATCACAGGGTTTTTGCTGTCTCTGCCATGTGTCTGCTCTTCCTCCGCTGTCTGAGAGAGCAGAGTGCATGGTGCCTCCTCGCTCTCCTGTCTGTGGGTGGCTGCTGGAGGTGGGATGCAGATGGAGTATTTATCTAAAAGTGAAGAGATCTGACTTATAAGCAAGCCCAATATTAAATGTATAAATAATGCATCCCGTGGCATTATTTATAATGGAATAACATCCCTATAATGTAATAAAAGTATTCAGGTTCGCAGAGCTTTATTTAACCTGTTCATGCCTCAGAAGATGCAGTGGGTCCCCCAGGTTTCTCTATCTTTCAGGGATTTGGGATGGGTTCCACATGCCAAGCCAACCTGGGTCCCATATTCTGCAGAGCTGAAGTCCTTGGCCAGTCACCTACAGGATGAACCTGATCCCAGTGTGACTCAAAATGGAGGTTTCCTGCTGTCAACCTGGAATCTCAAAGCACTAGGGTGGTACTTTCATTTGTTTAACCAGGTTCCCAGGTAGATGTTGAGTCACACAAACAAGGGCTTTGGAGTCTGACTTGTAGTAGGATAGACTTGAGAATTCCCAGATCTTTGCTCTAGAACTCCCACACAAGCCAGCCTTGTTAGGTCTACACAGCAGCTTTATGACTCAGTTTCTGCCATCTCATTGTGACTACTCACCTGCCCACCCCCTTACTCTTCCAGCCTTCCACTGCGGGATTTGCCCACACACCCACTGGCAGACCGTCTGTCATGCTAGCTGGACCCTACCTGGTGGCCTGAGTCTTGCATGCTCCAGCGTCTTCTTATTATCAGATGCGACAAACTCAGAGCAGACTGAGAGAACAGTGTTTACTTGTATACTTGCAAGTTTGTGCCCAGTCCTCTGCAAATCCCTGGTCCTCACCCTTTCCTGGGTTCCCAGTGCCACCAGGACTGTCCCCTGATTTATCTCTTCTATTCCTCAAAGTACTTGGCTTTCTGGTATCTGGTCCCTTCAGATCTCCTACCTTCTTTCTTTTCTTACAATGAGAAGATAATTTTATACACTGGGTCATTGAGCAAACAGTAGCTTTGAGAGGGATGGCTGCTCTGTGTTTTCCATTTTTTTCTCTGGCTGCCCACCTTCCTCTGTGCCTCAGCTGGCATTCACCTTGTCAGCCCTCTTTCTTGGCATGCAGGAAAGGTTACTATCTCCAACATAAGGCTGATTCTTCTCAACCCTACAGAACTACCTCTTCCAGCTATCATTTCCAACAACAATCTTTTTCTCCTCCAGAATCTTCAAACTCTTTCCCTTCTGGTTCTGTATCAGTTTTCAAATATATCCACCAACTCTCACCCATGAAGCAACAGCATAATGCTTTCCTAGCTACTATTCCTAACTTTCCCATTTCAGTCATATTTCATAATACCAGAAACCTTTATGTTTATTGGCTCTTTACCAAGATATCAAAAACATGGAGTAGAGGTGCCGAATGACCTGGCATTAATTGACTTTGGTAAACGAATACTTAGATGAGTGTTAGAGTTTGGCTATGCAATGTCTGTCCCTCAAAGGCTGAGGTATTGAAGGCTTACTTCTCAGCTGGTGGCATTATTGGGAAGATGTTACTGGGGAAATTGGTCATGGATGGTATGCCTTTAAAAGATTAGTTTTATCCTTGGTCTACTTTTCTTTTTCTCCAATTCCTGGACACCATGATGTGAGTAGATTTTCTCCATGTACTCTCAGCTGTGATATCCTGCCTTAACATAAGCCAACTGATATGGCACCAAATGATCGTGGGTGGGAACCTTTGAAACGGTGAGCTAAGAGGGGTTGTTGTTGTGTCTATACCTGACCATGTCATTCAGGAGTCCTTGGAACTGGTTTATGGGAGGATTTGGAAAGGTTTGGAGATATAAGTTGGAAAAGCCCTAGAAATGTGAGTAGAAGCCGATGAGCAGCTTGGCTGTGAACTTAGAATAGAGTACTGATCACAATGCAGAGAATAAAGACAACATTTGGGAGGTTGTAGATAGAAATGATGACTCAGACAGATCTTACTTACTGTTCTATTGCTGTGAAGAGACACCATGACCAAGGCCACCTTATGAAAGAAAGCATTTAATTGGGGACTTATTACAGTTTTAGAGGTTCAGCCCGTGATCATCATGGTGGTGAGCATGGTGGCATGCAGAGAGAGAGAGAGAGAGAGAGAGAGAGAGAGAGAGAGAGAGAGAGAGAGAGAGAGAGAGAGAAGACGTGGCATAGGCTTTTGAAACCTCAAAGCCCACCCCCAGTGATACTTTCTCCAACAAGGCCACACTTTGTAGTCCTTCTAATCCTTTCAAAGAGTTCCACTCTCTGGTGACTAAGCACTCAAATGAGCCCATGGGATTGTTCTTACTCAAAACACGACAGATTGGGAGCTAGACTTGACTTGCGGCTGTGTGTCTTATATTCTGGCAAAGGACTTACCTTCATTTTATCTGTGTCCTGAGACTTTGAGTGAGGAAGATTTTAAACCTGATGGAAAAAACATCATTCAGGCAGTGGCTTGGGTATCGCTTGCTGCTCTTTGCAGGTAACAATGAAAAGAAAAATGTAGAACAGAAAGACTTGGAAAACTTGCAGATTGACCAGAATAAAAGCACATTTAATACTGCAGCCAAGGAGGGTGTGGTAGGTAGCTCAAGAGATTATTGTCACTAAAAAGAAGTCAGTAATTTGTATCAGGGCAGTACAAAACATGCTGCCAGGGCATCTCAGGAGCTGGCCAGAATATACTCATTGCAGGCTCAAGGGTATAACCATATTAACTCCTTTAAAAGACTTTGCTCTGAGCAGAGAGTGCTTGCACAGGACCATTAAGGAAGTTGTTCCCTGGGATTAAGTTTGTCATGCTTGTCTATACAGGGATTCAAAGGCTGCTCTTCTTTTTGGTCTGAGTGGGCAGGACTATTGACTTGGTGTCATTGGTGCTGATGTTGTTTTTGAAGACACACAGAATGCAAGAGGTGAACAGTCATAGAGGTTGTCACCTAGATATCAAGAGAAGTTTTGTGATGTCAGACAGTGTTTTAGTAAAGCCAGATTCCCTGTGCACAGTCCCCGAGAGGGTGATGTATGTAGCCATGAGAGTGAAGCTGAGATTGCAGTGGAGCTGTGAAGCCAGAGATGCCAGAAATGTGGAGCATTTATTGAGGAAAGCTGCAGGCACACAGCAGAGCCAGCCCAAAGGCTAAATCATGTGAACTGTAGCCGGCGAGCCTACAGTGATGTGTCTACCTAAGCTCTTTGAGGCTTATATCACATTACTGTGTACCCTGTGTACTGGAAATGTGGTGTCTTAGTTAATGTTACTGTGGCTGTGATGAAACATCATGACCAAAACAACTTGGGAAGGAAAGGATTTATTTGACTTACAATTCCATATCACTGTTCATCATCGAAGGTCAGGACAGGAACTTAAAACAGGGCAGGAACCTGGAGGCAGGACCTGATGTAGATGCCATGGAGGGGTGCTGATTACTGGCTTTCTCATCATGGCCTGCTCAGCCTGCTTTCCTATAGAACCCAGAGCCACCAGTCCAGAGGTGGCATCACCCACAGTGGGTTGGGCCCTCACCCATCAATCATTAACTAAGAAAATGCTCTACATCTGGGTCTTATGGAGGCATTTTCTTGATTGAGGTTCTCTCCTTTCAGATAACTCTAGTTTGTGTCAAGCTGACAAAACTGGCCTGCCCATGGGGCTGTAGTACTTGATGTTGACCCAGCTGGGCTTTAAGCTTGCCTTGGATCCTTCTGTCCTTGATATTCTCTCATCACTCCCTTTTGGAATGGGTATGTTTGCCCTGTGCTTGTCCCACTGATGCATGTTAAATGTGTGTAGCTTGCTTTTTTATTTTTATCGGGGCTCACAGTTAAGATTTGTCCTAAGATTTGGAGATTTTAGATGTGGACTTTTAAGCAATGAAGGAACTGCTAAGACTTTGGGGTGCCATGCAGGTGAGCTAAATGTATTTTGTATTATGCAATAGGCATGAGCCTTTGGGTCAGAGAGGTGGAAAGTCCTAGTCTGGACCTTCAGTGTACCCAAAGACTTGAAGTTCCTGGCTGGTGATGCTATTAGGAGATGCTGGGAACATTAGGAAATGGGGTCAAGTAGAGGAAGTGGGTCATTGGAGGCATGTTTTAGAGGGTATCTATGGTTCCCTGCCCCTTCTCCCTCTAGCTTCCCAGTAGCCATGAGGTGAGTAGCTTTGTTCCTCCATGCAGTCTCTGCCATGATGTCCCATTTCAACACATGTTAATAGTGGGAGAGATGCCAATCAACTATTGACTGAAACCTCTGTCACTATGAGCCTGGATAAACCAGCCTTCCTCCCTCCCTCCCTCCCTCCCTCCCTTCCTCCCTCCCTCCCTTCCTTCCTCCCTCCCTCCCTTTCTTCCTTTTCCTTTCTCAGATATTTTACACAGTGCTGGGATATGACTAACATAATGAGTTAAAACTCAATGAAGGTATGGAGATGCTGAGTAACATGCCCAGAGGTACAAATGAGAGTAGGATTTCAACCTGGGCAGTGTAACTTCAAAAGAAGTTTCTTGACTTTCTCACAAAGCTTTTGCCATCAGTTAGTCTACCACAATTTGATTCCTACCCTTAGGCCAATGGAGAGCTTTGTGTTGTTACATCTAATGGGAGCATCTGGGAATTAATTTCACGGATGGAGGACCAGCCAGCACTGGCCTCCTTAGCTACTTTTAGAACCTTTCCTCGAGGGAAGATTTTCTTGGGGCCCCGTGGTCTTATTCTGCTTTGACCTCTATGGTCATTCCTTGGCCACATTCGCAAGATCTCTGACATAAGAAGACATCACATTTTGGTACATTTCAAGGTTCCACTATTTGCCATCTTTCTACCCTATACACCATCCCTGTCTTTATCACTCATTTAAGGTCTTGGTTCTGATCCCTACGCCAGAGGTTCATTTGCTTGATGTCTTAATACAACCATTTCTAGAATACAATCACTACTTGCCATCAAGGCAACTCTTCTCTGCTTTTTGTTAGAAGACACTAGATGCCCACTTGGGTACCCTCATTGGAATTTGCATGACATTCAGACTCTTTTCCCATTCTGTCTAATCAATGGCTAAGTTCTCTTAATAGTCACCACTAAGTATTTGGATTAAGTAGCTGTAAAATAAAAGGCTACAGAGAGTTAGAGAGAAGGACAGTCCATCCTTCCCATCTTCCCACCCGCGAGGTAATTATCAAATGATAACTGGTATTTAACATTTCTTTTCATGTTTAAAATATTTATATATAAATTTGTATTCATGAATGGGTTATTGTTTTGAATATTTAAAATTACTATAGATCTTATTGCACTTTGTTCATAATTCTAAAAAATTTTAATGAATATACATAATTGAGATTCACTCTTGTTAATACCAAGAGATCATCACCCACTCATTTGAACTGCTATGATGAACAGCAGCCACACCTAAAGCTTACTCTACCCATTTCCCCATCCTTGCTTCTGCCTAGATTTTCCCACTTATAAAACTTACTGTGGTATTTATCCATATCCACAGATATCCATGCTGTTATATGTCCTCCTCTCTAAGACTCAGGCCTAAAATGACAGCATTTGAACATTATGGAGACAGACAACTGTCTTAGTCTTTCAAGACACTGCAACAAAGTATTTTGAGGAGGTAGGCAGGTTAAGAGCAGAGCATTTATTTCTCACAGTTGTGGGGACCAAGCTCAAAGTGATGTCAGACTCAAGGTCTGTGAAGACAGGGGTCTTTACTCACACTAGGAGCACTGAAAGTGACCCTTTCCCTGGGCAACACGACACACACGTCTACTCATCCCTGATAGATAACTGGTGACAAACAAAAGTAAGGATTCGGCTGAAGTCCTACTTGATGAACAATGAGTTTTTGTCGGGGTTACTTAGAGGATCAGGGGTGGCTCAAAGCAGCACATCACTGAAGGGCCACCCCAGGTAAGGACTCAGGGAAGCTGAAACCCTGGAGCTTTCTCACAGCTTGCAGGCAGCTCAGCAGGTCTGAGAATCTTCCTTGGGAAACTCAGCTGGCCAGCCTTACCTCCCTCAGTGGTCATTCACCACTTTTATAACTTGCTTTCCTAGATCTGTGACTTTATTCACTTCCTGTATTTCAGGAGTACTCTCTCCCTCCTGGAGGGAATGTTTCAATTGAGAGGAAGTTGCTACATAACTTCAATGCCCAGTCATCTTCCAAAGGACCCATTCCTCTTCCCATTGTATTGATGGTAGGATTTTTAACGTTGAGTTCGGGGAACACACATATTCCAGCCACAATAGCATCTTTACATGGAGATGCCCACAATGCTCTTTTACAATCCTGAATTGTATCCATTATATCTTTACCAAGAGTGTAATAAAATTCCCACTCTCTTACATCATGACCCTAACACATAGAAACTTAAATATGAACAGTAAAAAGCAGTACATTATTGTTTAAGTGATCTGATGGTGATTTTGAGGACTCTTTGTTTGTCAATGATGGTTTGTTTAGATTTCTAGTTTCAATTTCTTGTGCATTTTTATATCATCTATAACATTTGCTTGTGTTTTAAAATTAGTTTTTAGGAGCTTTTGTGCCTCATGGGAATCAATCCTTTGTCAGCTGTGGGCTTCCCCTTCACTTATGGGAATCATATCTTCTCCCAGAGTTCATTCTATGGAGTAAAATTGTGTCCATCTTTCCCATTTCATTTGTGCTTTTTTGGGAGTCATATTAAAGCATCTCATTTTTTGCCTGTTTTTTGAGACAGGGTTTCATGTAGCCCAGGCTAGCCTTGAACTTACTATGTTGTCAAGGATGATCTTGAATTCCTGGTCCTCTTGTGTCTACCTCTTATGCTGGGATTATAGGTGTGCACCACCATGCAGAGGCTACTACACTCCACTCTCTGGACATTATAAAGCTGCTTTGTTATATTTCCTTCAGAAAAAGTTCATATTGCTTTTCTGTCTTTTTAAAATTCACTCAGGTTCTTTATATGAAAGCCATGTGTGTAAGTAGTATGGATGTGGGATTTAATTTTTCTTCACTTTTCACGTAGATAGCCAGTTGTACAACACCATTTATTGACTAAACAATTTTTCACCCATCTGTAGTGGTTAGTCTTTCATATACCACATTTTTTTGCACAGTGATAAGCTTTTGAGATGTGCATTCTCTTCCTTTGGGTTAACTGTTTATCTTATCCTCCTATCAGAAAAGCTTGCTTTATTTGGGAAAGCTTTGGGATGACTCTTTTTTTTTTTTGGTTTTCAAGACAGGGTTTCTCTGTGTAGTTTAGGTACCTGTCCTGGATCTTGCTCTTGATGACCTCAAACTTGCAGAGATCCACCTGGCTCTGCCTCCTGAGTGCTGGGATTAAAGGCGTGCACCACCACCGCCCAGCATAAATGACTCTTTAAAAACAGCTGAAGTGTAGTTAGCATGGTTCTGAAGTTCTTCCTTTCAAATGGTGCCATTAGATTGGACTGAACTGTCGCCAGAGGCTCTTGTGCTGAGTGCTTGGTTCCTAGCTGATGGCAATCTTTCAGGAGATTGTGGAAACATTAGAAGCTGGGGCCTCTCTGGAGGAAGTAGGTCACTGAGGTGGGTATTTGGGGAGATGATGCCCTTGGTCACACCCTTGTCAAACTTGTTAAATACATTGTCTTTATGAAGTCCATACTTTGGGTATGTGTAGCTTGCAACCTAGGAGGTAGAGATGAACAAGTGCTCATTTTGGGTCACTAACCATCACAGAAGGAACAGATTTCTTGACTTTCTAGGTTAAAAGGACCTCTGTGATGGAATAAAATGTCCAGGTAAGATGCCATTTGGATAGAAAGGGCACAGAGGGAGGATGGTGTGGAAGAGGGAGGAAGGAGAAACATGGCTTGTGATCAGGACTTAGAATGTGTGACAGTGAATGATTTGAGTATATGACCTGAGATGAGACTGGGGACTCCTGCTGACCCATCCTCAGAGAGAAATGACCTGGACATTGTGACAACCCCTGCTCCACCCTGTCTGTGTTCAGGAGGCTGCTCAAGCTGTCTTCTGTTTCTGAGTTGTTTCACTCTGCAGCCTCTAGGTGGCGTGTCTGAGCCCCAGCCTCTCCAGCCTGAAAAAGAATCTATATTCATGAAATAGACCTGGGAGTTAGCAAAGGGTGGGGGTCTGTGGGGACTAAAGAGTAGTTCTCAGAACACAGGAAGGGGAGTTTAAGTATGTGTTATAACAATCAAAAATGGATTCCAGGAAGTCAGAGTAGCTCTTGCCTTTTCAGAGACAGTATGGAGAATTGAGCAGCAAAAGAATGACAATTTATTCAGTAAATTTGCTTTCTGCCTGCCTATGTTTACTCTTTCTTCTGCGTGAGAATCTATGCTAGGCACTGAACACATAGAGAAGTCAACACAGGCAAGCTTCTGTCTGGAGTCTAGTTAAAGAGGGAGATAAGGAGTGAGCTAACAGAAATGCTCAGCTATGACAGACAGAGACATGAGGAGGACTTATTAGTAAGTATGGTTTCCTTGCAGCAGAGTTAGCCAGATGAACATTGCCCCATACAATCCAACCAGTGGAGGAGAAGAGATAAGAAGAGGTCATTAGGGACCAAGGAAACTCTGCCTGGACCCCAGGCCATCAGCCAGGTGAAAGATGGGCTTGGGAAGCTGCCCGGGAGTCACTCTCCTTGCCGCTCTTCAGGAGTCAGGCCATGGTGGGAGTCAAGTTTTTGTCAAGTGATGCCTAGGCAGGGAGAGGTTGTGAATGGTCAGAGTCACCAGCAGCACCTTGTGGATGGATGAGAACTGGGGGACACAAGTCCTGCAGCCAATGGGGAAGAAACATGGCCAACCATCAGGGGGCTGTCACAGAAGAGGTATGGGGCAGGGCTAGCACACTGCTCAGAGAGACAGGGAAAAGGAGATGAGCTTGATGGAATTTGGTGTCTGAATGGGAAGGTGGAGGTGCAGGGAGGAGTCTATATTGATGCCTTGGTCCTAGGCTTGGGTGACCACTCACATAGTCTGAGATGGCTTCTTAATTCCCATGGAGGTTACTGCTTGACCCCAAAGCCATTTTTTATTGCTTTCAACTGTTTAGAGGAACAGAATTGAACTAATAAAGTGTTGCAGTTCTACTTTAATGAGCAGAAAGGAGTCATTTGTAATTAGCATATACATTATTTGTACATAATGAGTGCTTCCAAAATCCTTGTGGGGGTTGTTTATCTTCCTAAGTGTTTAAGTCACCCCTCCTCCCAACTGTCTTGTTTATGCATGTTTATTTGTATCTGTTCCTAAAAATACACACAAGCACGTATGCACAGGTTTGTACACTCACACATTCACAGCCATCTGTACACTGCCTGTAGATACACACACAGAAGAACATGTAGCTACTCTCATCCTCTGGTCCACAAGTAAAACCCTATGCTAGCATACATCAGCACAGGTTCCTACTCAAGTTGTGTATAAAAACATACATGCATATATACCTCTTCTGTTGTGTACATATGCTATATTAGTTACTTTTCTCAGTGCTGTGACATGAAGCAATTTAAGGGGAATCACAATTCAAGAGCATCATTCCGTCATTGCAGGGAAAGTATGGCAGTGGAACTTGAGGCAGCTACTCACATTGCATCTGTAGTCAGGAAGCAGAGGGAGATAAATGCTAGTTCTCAGCCCACCTTCTGGCTTTTATGAAGTGTAGGACCTCAGCCCATGGAATAGTGCCACCCACAGTTAAAGTGGGTCTTTCCATCTCAATTAACCTATGCTAGATCATCCATTGTAGACATCCATAAGCTTACCTAATCTGGATGAGCCTCATAGGCATGCTCAGAAGCTTGTCTTCTAGGTGATTCTAGATTCTGTCAAGTGAACAATGTTAACCATCACACCTGCCAAGAAGTACAGACTGACATAATATTGTGACCATAGGAATCCCACAGATGCAAAGTTCTATTGATACATCTATCCAAGCCCTTACTCATGCATCCACACAAATCCATATATATATGTATGCCCATGTAGGTAATCACATGCATTCTGGAAAGGGCTTAGGATTCAATGATGGCATCTTTCCTCAGGCACCCATCATAATAAGTCTTCATTGTTTTGGTCTTGTGCTAAAATTTAAGGTTTTTGAGGCTTTGTCTTTTTGGTCACATGCCTGTCTTTGTTTGATTTTGCTACTGTGAGGTGATGCTATCCTCTGGTTATGTTGCTGTCTAGGTGGGCTTGTGGTGCTTTGAATGAGTATGGTCCCCATAGGCTCATATATTTAAGTACTTGGTCCCCAGTTGGTGAAACTATTTGTGAAGGATTAGGAGGTGTAGCCTTAATGGAAGAGGTGTGACACTGAGGGTGAGCTTGGACATTTCAAAAGCCCATGTCATTCCCAGTTAGCTCTCTCTGCCTCATGCTTGTGGATCAAGATGTAAGTTCTCAGCTACTGCTCCAGCGCCATGCATGCCTGTCTGCTGCTATGTTCTCCACCACAATGGTCATGGACAGAAACCCTTTGCAACCATGAACTTCCAATTAAATCCTTTCTTTTCTAGGTTTCCTTGGTCATGGTGTCTTGTCACAGTAATGATGGAGAAGTAACTACGATAGTTGTGACTATTCTGTGGAATAAACTTCAACCATTCCAGCTCCAGTTCTAACTGAGTAACTAAGAGGGAGAGTTTTACATCAGGTTCTGCTTGGCAGTAAAGAATATAGTGTCATGGTTTGGAGTCCTTATGTAAAAGCTTTGTATAGTGACATAGAAGACTGAAGACACATTTGTGCTGAGAACTGTGTGCCAGAAATTTCCCCTTGAATTATTATTATTATTTTTTTTTGGTTTTTCGAGACAGGGTTTCTCTGTGTAGCTTTGCGCCTTTTCCTGGAACTCACTTGGTAGCCCAGGCTGGCCTCGAACTCACAGAGATCTGCCTGCCTCTGCCTCCCGAGTGCTGGGATTAAAGGCGTGCGCCACCACCGCCCGGCTAGGATTATTTTTAAAAAGCACTTATTATAAAGAACTTGAAAAAAAAAAAACAACAAAAAACCACCCCAAAACCACAACAAAAAAACTACACACAATGAAATTAAGCCAGTCTATACATCTCAATGAATGTCTATACAGTTAGAATAGCCATTCCAAAGGTGTGGAGCCTCACATTGGATTTTATACTTTCATTATCAAATATATTTTTATACACTTATCGAACACACATGCACATACACACACAACACATACACACGAGAGGAGAGAGAGAGAGAAGAGAGAAACAACAACAAAATACCAAGTCCGTGTAAAATCCATGACAGAGTTAAAACTAAAAGAGCAATTAGCATGATACCCTCTTTCATGACTCAAATGTCCATTCCGTGCTTCCAGTTCTTCCTCCTCACTTAATATTTAACGTTTCTTCTTGGTAAATTTACTATGTTCCTTTTTCTACATGTTATACTCTACCTACACATATATTTGCTTTGTCTATGTATATGTATACACACACACACACACACACACACACACACATATATATCATAGGCTAGGATCTGCATATTCAGGAGAATGTGCTTCTTTTATTTCCCTCTGAGACTGTGTGACCTTACATTTTGAGGTCAGAATCATTATCCTTTTGCAGAGATGGAAGCAGAGGCTCAAAGAAATGAAAACAATTGCTTATGGCCATCCAGATGTGGACTTGCACCCAGATGAGTCTATCTGTCTGTCTGTCTGTCTGTCTGTATCTATCTATCTATCTATCTATCTATCTATCTATCTATCTATCTATCTATCTATCTATCTACCTACCTATCTATCTGTTCTCTGCCTCTCTTTAGTCCATCACTCTCTGCTCTCCTGGCTCTCCCAAGCACAAGCTTTGCTGAAGCACTCACAAGAGGGCACTGCTTTTGTGGACCCTTGAAATCTTTTTTATTTCTTATTTTTTTATTTTTTTGAGACAGGATTTCTTTGTGTAACAGTCCTAGTTGTCCTGGAACTTACTCTGTAGATCAGGCTGGCCTTGAACTCATTGAGATCCACCTGCCTCTGCCTCCCAAGGGCTGGGATTAAAGGCATGTGCCACCACTGCCTGGCTGGATGCCTGAACTCTTAAAAGATATTTTCTAAGGCTGGGTGTGGTGACAC
This sequence comes from Peromyscus leucopus, assembly GCF_004664715.2. Taxonomy (NCBI): domain Eukaryota; kingdom Metazoa; phylum Chordata; class Mammalia; order Rodentia; family Cricetidae; genus Peromyscus; species Peromyscus leucopus. The sequence goes on from NC_051066.1 coordinate 135,572,607, forward strand.
ATGCCTTTAATCCCAGCACTAAGGGACATTTTCTTGTGGACTGAAGAACAAAATGAGATGGGGCCTTCACCCAGGGATCTGAGGTGGATTTTTTTTTTCCTGAGGAAAACCTGAGTCACCTTTTCTGCCCCTGGTGATAGTTTTTGACATGACCAGTGAAGCAGCTGATGAAGTCCTTCGTTCTCTAAGGATCTGAGAGCACACCATGTCATTGACATCCCTGGTGTGGCGTGCCTTTAATGGACTCAGTGTAAGGGGAAAGCCCGAGACCTCTTTATTATGTTAGAAGTGTCCAGTCTCATGTTAGCCTTGAACTCCTATATGAAGAAAGTAAGGATAACTGCAATGACAGGGACAGGAGTTGATGATAGTTACCAGGTACTGTTGGTTCCCTAGCACAATCCTATGGTGTTCTTCTCTTCTATGGTAGGTATTCCTGACCCTATGTTATTGTTGAAAATGAAGGATCAGTGAGATGAAGTGATATGGGTAGTGTCCACAGGTAGAACCCATCTCTTCTGACTCTTAGGACTGACCTAGAACCCTCATGCTCCCCAGGTTGACACTGTAGAAGTGAGTGTGTTGGAACAAGGGCGCTGGGAGCTGTATACGTTATGTAGTCCAAGTTTCTGTGGCTTTAAAACTATTGTGGGCCTTGGTGCTGACCTGGTCATTGGGCTTTCTTGACTTTCATCCTGGACATAGGATGTGGCCTAACACTGTTTGGCAGTTTCTGTGGTATAAATGTTTCCATCACGGCTGAGTTCAAGCGACTGCCCATGTAATAGTTAGTGGAGAAAGCAAGGCGAGGAGAGAAGCAGGTGCTCAGCAGCTGCATATGTAATGAAGAGCTTTCTGGTTCTAGCCAGTTCTTGGGCCTGAGACTCCACAATTAAGCTTCTGATCTCCCTGAAGTCCAGGGAGACTGAACCATGGGAACCAGAGGCTGTTTCCAGGCAGGTTCTCCATTGCCTCAGCCTGGGTGTGTCAGGGGAGGCGTTTTTTTCCTTCTTGCTTTGCTATCCTAGGGACAGAACAAAGACTGGACCCCAAAAGGCCAGGGCCTCTAATCTCTCAGTTTAAAAAAAAAAAAAAACTTTGAAAGGAGAGGAAGGTGGCTGCTCTACCATAGAGAGCTGGCAAGCTGAGTGTCCGGAGGCCAAGGCCAGGGGCTCCATGAGTGAGGCAGAGAGCGGGGCCTGGCAAGCTGGGAGGAAACGTCTGGCGGAAGGTCTCCAGGACCCTCTATCCTGCCTCTGTCACTCCCACGTAGATTAATGAACTCCAGGATGCCCTTGGTGCAGACCAGCTTTACTTGGGGCCTCCCCAAAATAGACAGGCCGCCTGGTGCCTCTTGTCACAGTCCTAGCTATTGTCTTTATGAGCTCATTGGGTTCAGAGATCACATCCTAACACTTCCCCTCTCTGCTAATCACCATCAAGATGGATGGACACTTGCATGGACAGCCTGGGCTGTCTGGCACATCCAAAACTGGGCATTTGGTTCCTGTGTGTGTGGGGGGTGGGGTGGGGTGGGGGTGGTTCGGGTGTGATAGGGACATTGTGTAGGTTGTCAATAACTCAGAGGTCCGTGTGTGTGTGTGTGTGTGTGTGTGTGTGTGTGTGTGTGTGTGTGTGTGTTGGGGGTGTGATGGGAACATTGTATAGGTTGTCAATAACTCAGAGGTCCGTGTGTGTGTGTGTGTGTGTGTGTGTGTGTGTGTGTGTGTGTGTGTGTATGTTGAACTGATGGGGACATTGTGGAGGTTGTCAAGCACTCAGAGGTCCTTTCTTGCCTGAAGCTGGAATGGGGGGCATCAGGCTGGAGCTCGTGCCATGGTTAGGATAGTGTATGGCCATAAATAGCCACTAGGGGGCAGGACATGACAGCAGGTGGGCCAGGTTAACTGCTGTTTCAGCTCAAAATGCCCGTGGGAGGATCTATAACCTGGTGAAGAGTGTCCTGGGGCATCTCCAGGATCTGGTAAACTCCAGAGAGATCCAAGGTCCAGGGCTGAATAGGAGGTGAGGACAGAGGAGATGGGAGTCCGTTTTAGATATCCTCTATCACCTTAAGGCCGTGGTGAGGGTTCGCTGGTAAGCTACAGGATCATGAGGATAGACGGACATGGATTTCCCTGCTGGGGAAGGTGTAGGGTAGGAAGAATATCAGGCACAGGGAATGCAGGTTGGGGAGAGCCAAGAGCTGGTGGCTGCAGCCCAGGTACATAAGCCAGAGGCAGGAGTCCTGGCTTGAGGGTAGATGTGCTCCTGCAGGACCCTTTTTTATTGAAATCCCTCAGGGCCTGCCTGTCCTGGTTTCTTTCCTGTTATCCCAGAAGTACTGAGCTTTTCCCAGTGTCTCCAAAGAAGTCCTTGCCCTTTCTGCTCTGAGCTCTGCAGTATTTGGCCTTGGTTGATGCTGGCAATGTGCGAGGCTTCAGAGCCTGCTGACTGCCCAGGGTGGAATTTTCCAAGGAGGTTTTGTAGAGCTGGTGCTGAGGGCCAGAAAAAATGCAGGATTCACACTGAAGAGATGAGACTGGTGAACCCACCCACAACTGGGGGCGGGGGGCAGAGGGCCGAATAGTCACCCAGCCATCCATTTATTCTTCTCCCATCCCATCAATCTATCCTCTTAACAAACTAGTCATCCTTACATCATGTGCCTTTGCATCTACCCCTCTATCGGTATCCAGCCAGCCACCAGTAATCCGCTCTATCAAGATACACGATGGGGGCTCATTGTATGCCAAGGCCACTTTTTGACCCTAATAATCTAGCAATGAGCATGAGAAAAAGTCTCAGACCCAAAGAGAACTACATTCGAATGCCAGCACCTGAGTGACAAGAAATCACTTATGATGTAGGGAAAGAGCCAGCTGGGCCTGCTTTTAAGTCGCTGAGGTGACAGACCCCCTTCATTTTTCACCTTGATCCACTCACATCCTTGTGGAGGTACCCCCCACCCCCAGTGCACACATCTGGGTTTGCTCACATTGTGTCTGTCTTCTTGGATAGCAATGTGTCTTCACGATCACTTGTGTGCACACACCTACATACTCTGCATCTACAACTATCTAAATACCCGTGTGCATGTGTGTCAATCCACATATAAACACAGGCACTTATGTACATTTGTACGTCCATGTGAACAGCCCGGAATACACAGACACACACACTTGCACAGTCACTCAAGCACACTGACACATATGCATGTATAACTGCACGTAAATATGTACACTGGGGTGCAGTTGGGATTCCTATGCCTACAAGATGTATGTACCCATCTAGCCACACTCTCAGGTCACATGTACATAAACTATGTGCACGCAGATACCTACTCTGCCTTTGACATTTCCCCCCAAGGCCCCCACGCCCTGTCACAGTTGCACCCCATCCTGGGGAATTATCCGTACCTCTGACAGAAGAACGGGCTACAAATGCAGCCATGGAGCTGTTTTGACACTTTTGATGAATAACATTCAATACTATTAATTAGAACAATTGCTTTTCATTTAACTAAATCACGGGAATTGCTAAACTAAATTGAAACGGAATGTAATTTTGCCTCGCACTGCTTTAATATGGGCCTCTAAATGTCTTCTCCCTGAAGGATTAGTAACTTAATCACCCACCAGTGATAACTGCTTCCCAGGCTCAGCTGGGAGGCTTCCTGCTCAGGAAGAGGCTGAGAACAGGCCAGGGGCCCCATGGCAGCTCCTCCCGCCCCTGGCTTCCTCCCCTGAATTATTCATCACCAGGACGTCGTTCTCTCCCTCCCCTTAGTCTAGCTGGACCCTCAGAGACAATCTCCATCTTCAGCCATTCTGGCCCTTGGTGTGTAATTGGTCACGTGTCTGATGCCCTGGGAGCCTGGCTGTGAGCTTACATCTGTCTCTGCCTTCCCTGAGCTGGGCTGAGCCTCTGTGTCCTTAGTACAGATCCTGGCATTCCGGGATGACTTAGCTCCTGGAGGAAGGACAGAGCCTGGCTCATCTGGTGTCCTGTTGACAAGGGCCAGAAAAATCTCCCTGAACTGCCCAGGGGAGTGAGGGTGGGCCCAGCCAGGTATGCTGTCCTAGGGTGAACAACTCTTTCAGGCTGCATGGGATGGAAGGCTTTCCGAGATAGTCTCGAGCAAATCAAAACAGCCAATCACACTGGCATGGGACTATCTATGCCAGTGGTTTTCAACCTTCCTAATGCTGCAGCCCTTTAATGCATTCCTCATGTTGTGGTGACCGCCCCCCCAACCATAACATTATCTTCATCAGTACTTCATAACTGTAATTTTGCTACTGTTGTGAATCATAATGCAAATAGCTGTGTTTTCCGATGGTCTTAGGTGAGCCCTGTGAAAGGCTCATTTGACTCCCAAAGAGGTCATGACCCACAGGTTGAGAACTGCTGCTCTATGCCTCTAGCTAGAGATCGCCCTTCGTGTTTGTTTGGTGCTTACTCTATGCTAGCCACTTGATATACATTATTTCATTGACATTTTGGAACAATCTCATAAGACTCTAGCAAGTTTGTGTATTCATTCTGTAAAAGAGAAAGCCAAGACTTCATTTTCGAAAGCCTGACCTAGACATGGTAGGGACAGTGATACTGAGGGTGACAGCAGCCGGATGTCTCTAAGAGTTTGTTTGTGTTGAGGCTGGTGACTACACCATGGCCATGGGGGTATGGGCCAGCTTGTCATTTGCACTTCATACATGACTAAAGCTCACAGAGTGGAGAGCACTGCTAGTGGGTGCCGACTGTCATTACAGACTCAAGAGGGCCTCTCTGCAGCATCCAGGGCTGCCCATCAGGCCACATAGGGACCTCCTATGTTCTGTCCTCTGGATGAACTGGAGTCCTGGGACAGAGGCTTCTGTGGGGGAAAGGCTAGCTGCAAGTTAGAACTGTGAGCTGAATGTGGCATCATTATGTATGACTCTCACCCATGGGTGTCCAAACTGCACATGACCTGTGTGAATAAGGGTTTCCAGGTTAGCTGTGTCTAGTCCCTTCTAGTGACATTGTTCTGTAAATGGCCAGGGGTCTGTAAGTTCTCTGTCCATATTCCTCCCTGTCTCAGAGATCTAGAGCTCACAAGGCCTGTAGCAACCACCTCTCCACAGGCCTCTGCATCTCTTTCTCTCTTCCTCTTCTTACCCTATACCAAAGCTGTTGGGCAAAAAGTCTAACTTCAGCTCTGAGTTGTCATTCCAACTTGCAGAGGGGGCAGGCTTGTGCAAGGCATTTAGCATTGGTTCTCATTTAATTCGATGATGTCCCAACAGGATGGAATTACTATTCTCAGTTTATAGTTCAGGGAAGTGAGGTGCTGAGGGGGAAGGAATCGTCCAAGTACATGCACCAGAAAATAGCATCCTTTGGGGATCAGGGGGCCTGATCCCATAGACCCAAATCATTCTCTAAAGCAGTTACTTCCAACCTCCAGCTCTCCAGCTTCCTCTATTTCCCCAAAGAGGGCTTGGCTTGGTGGTGAAGCCTGCAGGGTCTAAAGGCAATGGACAGTGTCCTGAAGCTAGGGCTTCATTCGACCTTGGATTTGGATCTGTGTGTCTGGTCTTCATGTGTAAAATAAACATTCATATGATCTCTATGTCATAGCTCCTTTGGGTTGTTTGCACACGGATCTCAGGATTAGGCCTGGCATATGTCAGGGGCTTAATCAGGAGCCGCTACCATGTTGTTTTTGTGATTTCCGATCGTTTGAAAGGTATCTATCCATTGTTGAACACTGCGTGCTGTCTAGGCTTGCCTCCCCTTCCCTTTTGTTCTGCCTGCACCCTTGAGTTTCCCATTAACTTAATAGGTCTGACCATAACAGAGCCAGTTGTCCATGGGATCCCAGAGTCGATCAACAATCTACCCTTCACTGCTTCCAGTCAATGAAATTGATAGTCATTGATTGAACTTGGAGTCTGTGCAGGGCCTGGAGGCTGCCCTTGAGGCGGTTTCAACCTCTCATCAAGCTGGATGGAGTAGCTAAGTCAGCGTCTCGCTGTGCGTGGACCCTAGGTCAGCAGCCAGAATGTCATCTGGGAATCTGTTAGAAATGAAAATTCCCAGGTCCCACCCGTCCCCTCCCTAACCAGACATTCTGTGGGTGGAGTCTGGAGTCTGCTGCCACAGGCTCCCCAGATCACACAGGGGCAGCTAAAGTTTGAGAAGGGAAGGAGATAGAAAGAGCAGATGAGCCTATGGAAGTACAGGAGAGGGAATAAGGCATGAGCTAATGCTTTGTAAAGGGGAGCGAAGTCTGTGCTAGTTCAAATGACACCTTTGACCCACCAGTCAGAAGCGCCCCTGGTCCTGATGGATGGAGCGCTGCCACTGAAGGAGTAGGGGCTGCCTTCCATCTTTCTTTATTTCTCCTCTGTGCAAGGACCCAGCCAGCCGGCATGTGGTGGGCCTGAAGTTATTTTGAGAGGGTCAAGAGAGATGAGACCTGTCTTCACTCTGCAGTTGGTTGCTGGGATGTTGAGTCCCCTGCTACTGGACTCTCGCCAAGCCTCAGGCCTCTGCCGTCCTTTAAATGAATCAGGCTGTGAAGGCCAGAGCCCCTGGGAAAAACAGGGCAGGCAGAGCAGAGTTATGGAGACAGCCTACCATGGACTGGAGGAGACAGCCTTGGAGAAAAATCAAACAAGCTCTGCTATCTTTCTGTGCAAGCCACTCTTGAGCCGAGAACTCCTGCCAAAGAGACCAGCTGGATGTGGATGCAAAACCATGCTAGGCACTGGGCTTAGCTGTGGGACAGCTGTGGGACCTTGCTTGCACAATCAGTATATCCCAGCCAGCCCTCTTACTGTCCCCTGCTCCTCAGCGCCTGGGGACCTCTCAGCACCTTTGTCCAAAGCCAGCTGGCCTCTTAGCATTCTCTTGACACAGGCTGCATGGGCTTCAGTCCCTCTGGATTCTGACTCACAGAACTGACCTTTCCCAGCGGAGAACCCACACTTTTCTTTTACACCCCTGTTCTAGGGGCTGATGTCCTCTCATGTCACCTGGGAAGCCTTCCTTGGTTTTGTTCCTGCCGGTCTACCTGTGACCTTACCTTCGCTGTTCTTGGAGCTTTCATATCCTTTTTCAAAGTTCTTTTCTCTTAGAAGGTGACTCTTAACTGCAGTGGGGAGGAGTGCCTGGGTCTCTTCGCCTGCTCTTCCACTGTTTCTAGACTAGATGCTCTGTGTCTCTGAGCCCATTTCTCTATTCCAACATCTGCCACCATCAGTTTTGTTGCAAACTAGGGTGCAAGAGAGCATGTCCAAATCCAGCTTCACAGCCTCCTGGAACCACTTTGCTAGCACTATCTGTGAGCCATGTACTTACATGGGGGACCAGGCACCAGGTACCCACCCTGCCCTGCAGCCCCAAAGTTCCAATTCTTTAACACACGCAGCAAGCTCACCCACTATCTACACATACACACATCAACTGGAGGGAATCATTAAAACTCAGAACTTACCCTGAAAAGTCAGTTCCTGGGGGAAAAGTGAAGGGCGGCTGGACCATGTGTCTCCATCCAAGTGCCTTTGGAGACCCACACCTGTTTTCTGTTGTCTTATTACAGAGGAAGCACTGACTCTCATTTTTTCCCCTGTGGTACTAATTGGATACCCTCCCCCCTGGGTCTGAGTCCTTTTTGATAAGCTCAAAGAGAGCCCAGAAATTCAGAGAACTGATATTAAAAATTTGAAGAAGTGGAGCTTGGAGAAGAAGGCATTTCTCAGGGAGGCTGTGGATGGGTCACTGTCTGGATGGGTGGCTCTGAGATGACTCTGAGAGTCTTGCATTTAGTTTTAGTCTCTAGTGAGCCCATGCCATACATCCTTAACCCTTTCCAGGAATTTTCTCATTGGAGCTCACAACTCTTCTCTGACTTCCCAAACTATTGAGGCCAGCTGTCACCTTCCTGTGTGCTGAGACCTCTGACATCATTCTTCTATCCCTTTCCCTCGTGTATCCTCTGCCTCGTGGGGCTCGTTCACAGTGCCGTGCCCCCAAGGATGCCCTTCTCAGCACCTTGATCTCTCTGTCATGTTTCTTTGTCTCAGATGCCCTTCCCCTACACCTAGCTCCCGAATCTCAATTCTCATTTCTGTGAAGAGCCTTTCAGAATTGAGAGCATGATGACAGCACCTTTTGGCCTAGGCAGCTGCCGGGCGGAGGGTGGGGGTATTGTCAAATGCTGTCCCTGAAATATGCCCCAAACTGAACTCCCTGCCTTCCTTCCCACCAGCTAGCTTTTTACCTCACTTTGCTCAAAATAGTCTTACTCAGACTTGGCAATTAAGATCTTAATCTACTATTTCTATTTTCTTCTCTTCTAAAAATCTGATTAACAAGTTCCAGAATTTCCACACCATATATTTTTCTCATTTGTCGGTCTCCTTGTTTGTCTGGACTGCCACTACTGCAGCGACCTGTTCCAGCTAGGCCTTCTAATTGGTGGCTTCCTTTGTGTTCATCTGTATGTGCTGACTGCCAAATTCATCTTTCTGTTATCTGCCCAGGGTCATGTCACTCCAGTGTTTGATATATTCCAGTGTAGGAGCTGGAGAGATGGCTCAGTGGTTAAGAGCTGCCCTTGCAGAGGGTCCAGGCTCATTCCCCAGCACCTATCTTGGGCAGTTCACAACTGCCTGTAACTCCAGTTCCGGAGGATCCAACACCTCTGCAGATATCTGCACATGTATGGTGCATATAAACTCATACAGGCACACGACACAGGCATAAATAAAAAGTTCTTGAAAAATATCCTAATATAAATGCCAGCTTCTCCTACTTTCAATTGGAAGGTGCCTGCTAAGTATAGGGTTTGGACTACACAGGGAATCAGGCCAGGCTAAAGTCAGACTCCAGTATTGCATAACCTCCCAGAGAGTAGACAGCTTTCAGCATGCAAGATTTCTCTGATTTACTCAAGTTTACTTACATTCCCTCATGACAGCTGTTACTTTTTGTATCTAGGTACTTTGATACATGGCTTCTCTTTTTAAAAATTAATTTCTCAGGCAGAACCAACTTGGGCATCTAAAAATGCAATCAAAACACTTAAAAAATTAGAATACATTGGCATGCATGGTTTACATGACCAAAGCTGTAAGCACCTGTCAATTCATAGTTCAGTGAGTTCATGCTCACCTTCATAGGAAGATCACTACTGGCCGTCAGAGGTCATCTTCTCTCTCCTCCATTGTAATAGAGATTGCGAGCACGTGGTACTCAGCTCTGCTTTATTTTTGTTTTTCCTTAAGATCAAGGTGGTTGTGTGGCTCCAGTTGCTGATAGAGTATGATCAATAGTGCTTGAAGAACAGCCAGCTAGGAGACACTCTCCTGTGTTACCCTGTTACTTCAATTTTAGGTCCAATTGAAGCTTTTTTTTTTTTTTTGGAATGGTCTTTTCTTGCCTACTTTAGATTTTATAGTTAGTATTTCCCATCCCCTCCTCCTTTCCTTTTCCCTCCCCCACCCCCATATGAGTGTCTCTGTCTTCACTCTCTCTCTGATTCCTCATGACAGCAAGTAGCATCCTTTGGAAGCAATGTGTTATAGATGAAAAGTTACTGGCCTGGGACTCCCCTGGGACAGTTAACAGAGTAATCTAGGTCTAACTCTTAATCTACTGAAGTCTGGGGTCTATTTGTTATTGCTACTTAATATATACTACCAAATATATAACTTCTCTCTAGTAGGCAGAATTTCTGAAATATGTTCCCAAAGGACCATACTTTCATATCTGAGATAGAGTAGAGGTTTTCATGTCTCTGAGTCACTGGCAAAGGGATTAAGCATTGGTAATTGATTAATGTTAATGTCTTTATTTTAATTGGCTCTTTTAATGTTTGTTTTTCCTTTAAAACTTTTTTTTTGAGACAAGTTTTCTCTTTGTAACAGCCTGGCTAACCTGGAACTCGCTTTGTAGACCAGGCTGGCCTTGAACTCATGGAGATCCACCTGCCTCTGCCTCTTAGTGCTGGGATTAAAAGCTTGTGCCACTATGTCCATCTTATTTTTCCTTTAAAGAGGCTGAAGTGTGTGAGACATAAAGAAGCTGGGTGATTTGACTCCATAGTAGACAGCTTTTGGGTCCCACCCTGGGATACCAGTTACTGTGAGTAAAGGACTGTCCATAGCCAGCTTTGTATATACTTTGGAGAAGGTTACACAGTGTTCACAGCTGCTTGCTGCTAAAGCACAACTCTGGCTCCTGTAGGCACTGTTCTACCCACAACTTTTTTTTTTAATAATTAACTTTATTTATATGGATGTTTTGCCTTCATGTATGTTTGTGTACCATGTCTGTGCCTGGTATCTGTGGAGGCCAAAGGAGGACATTGTATCCCTTGGGACTGGAGTTACAGAAGGTTGTGAGTTGCTATGTTGGTGCTAGGAATCTGACTCAACTCCTCTAGAAGAGTAACCAATGCTTTTAATCTTTGCGTCATCCCTCCAACCTTCTCTCTCCCACCACAACTATTTTAAAGAGCTTGCACTAGATATTATATTCACCCATTGGTGAATTCTAGATGACTCTACAGCCATTTTTACCCAAGCTGGGTTGGATGAGGTGGGTGGGTACTTCTCATGGTGGCCCAGTAAGAAGCCTGGGACTGGTGTAAGCCTAGTCCTTCATTTGCATGTGGGACTGTTATAACAGGTGCAGACACCCTTGCTGTACCCTTTATCTGGCTGCATAAGCAGGCTCTTCAAACTCAGTCTATGAGGCAGGTAGCAGACCCCTTCCTGTGTTGCCCTGGTACTGCAATATTAGGCCTAACAGAAGGCTTCCTTTGAGTGGTCTTTTCTTGACGACTTTAGATTTTTATAGTTAGCAGAGTGTATCAAGCTGGTAACATGAGGAGAGGACAGGAAGGCAGCAGTTGAGTGGTGGCCATGGCAAAAGGATGGCCCTGGCAGTGACAGGGCAGACACAGAGCCCCACAGGGCAGCTGGGGTAACAATGACACCCAACAGTGATGAAGAGCTGAATTTGAGAAACTGTGAATCCTGGTTTCTGAAAGCTTCCAGAAGGCTTCAGCTCCCTTGGGCCTGAGTTCTGTGACACTAACCATTGTCAGTGGTTGAGGAGTCTGACATCGTAGGTCTTAGTGCTGTGACACTTGTTGCTGTGGGGCTGAGGTCCCTGAACCTGAGGCCAATCAGAGAATGGAGTAGTAGGAGGTACGCTGTTGCTGCTTGCTACCGTCTGCTGGGCGGCCACCTCTCTGAAAGCCGAGAGTGACAGTAGTCACTAAGGGCTGGGAGCAACGGGTCCTAGCCCAGCCCAGTGAATCTCCAGTTTGAGTTCCTAGAGTATAAGTTGTTGGTTTTGAAAGGCTGGAGCAATAAATTTCTAGCTCTCAGGGCACAGGCTGTAAGTGTTTGGGTCCGGCAGCCTGTCCCGTAGGCCACGGGCACACAAGGGCCTGGGATCCCCAACACTAGAACTTCTTATCCAATCTTCTGTGCAGGTAGAGCAAACGGAGTCCAGCCAGCTGACTAGTAATGTATCCAAACATCACGAGTGAGCATCCCATGATTATGTGTCAAGTTGACCTTAAAATGGAGAGATTAATTGGTTAACCAGGTAGACTAAAGGTTGTCACAAAAGCCCTCAAAGGCAGAGAGCAGAGGGAAGCTAAAGACCCAAAGCAGGAGAGGGCTCCGTGTGCTGTGTGTGGTTGGGTTGAAGAAGAAGGGGCCACACAGGCAGTCATGTGGAGTCCTCCAGAGGTCGGGGGAGGTTCCTGGCTGGCAGTCTGCAGTAACATTAGGAGTACAGGGCTAGAGATGGAACGAGCTGGAGTCTGCCAACAACCTCAATGAGTTGGGAGGAAAATTCCTTCTCTAGCCTTTAGACAACAGCTCTGCCTGGCTGATGCCTTAATTTCTGCCTGTGAGACACTGAGCAGAGACCTCTGCTAGTCCCTTCTGGAGTTTTGACCTCCACAACCATGAAACAACAAGTGAGCACTGTTTTAAGTCATTGGGCCATGGTACTTCACTATGTATCGGAAGGAAAACAGTGCAACCAACCTTAAAGAGCCAGGGCTGATTTTAACGTGGTAGTCATCATCTCTGCTCTCTCTGCAGCCTCAGCAAGGGGCCTGGCTTAGGCCATTTTTGTTGAATGGACGGATGATTTGGAGGGAGACCACTAAGGCTGTTTGCTGCTGACCTCAAAGTATAGATCAGTGGTTTTAAACTTTTCTTACAAATGACAAAATAACCAATGTTGGGGCTTTGCAGGTCTTTTTCAATTCTGTTTTGCTAAACTCTATTCAACTCTGCCATTGTAGCACAAAAACAATGATAGAGGCATTGCAAACGAATGTGAGGCTAGGCCCAGTTAAAACTTATTTTAAAAACAAGTGATGGGTCAGATGGGTTAGCATAGATCATTGGAGGTGTGTGTGTGTGTGTGTGTGTGTGTGTGTGTGTGTGTGTTGTATTTGTGTTCATTCGTGTAAATGGGCATATGTGTATGTATATGGAGGTTAGAGATTGATGTTATATGTCTTCCCCAGTCTCTCTCCACCCTAGTTTTTGAGAGAGGATTTCTCACTGAACACAGAGCTTGTTGGTTGACTAGACTGGCTGCCTCGCTTGACTCTGGGATCCTCCTCTCTCTACCCGCAGTGCTGGGATTCCAGGGGCACATCACCACGCTCAGTTTTCACATGGGTGCATGGGATCTGAGTTCAGCCCTCCAGGCTTGTGCAGTAAGTACATCACCCCGGGAGCCATCTCCCTAGCCCCTATTCCAAGTATGCAGTCTGATGCTTCCATCCAAAGACATGGAGTCTTGAGTATATAACCACATGATTGAAAGAATTATTTTGTGGCCTGAAATAGTTTTTACTATAAAAAGTACTTGGTCAGGCTTGAGAGCCAATGTAGGTCATTCCAGAACATGTGGAGCTTCATGGTTTTAGGGAGATGGAGCCCATAAAGAAAATGATCCCCTATCCTCCTTTGGCTTGCAGGAATTCTTCCATTAACACTGCCTCACCTGGCTCGCCCCTCTTTCAAGGGAGGCAGGCCTGGCTCGACAGCCTGGCAGAAGGGCCCAGCTTACAGCGGTTTGCAGGGTGGGAGGTCTGCTCAGACGGCTCCAGCTGAGCCCCCTGCCCCATGCCTGAAGCCTCAGTGTGTCCCCAGCCAGCTCCTGGCAGAACTGGTACATTGCTTATGGGCCTGCCTGCCCATCCTTCATGAATTTTTATTAAACAAAACTGTAAGCAGATTGATTTTGTCCTCTTTTATTGCATTTTTATTTAATTCCCTTCTATGGTGGAGGCTCCATCATGTTACCGCAGAGTAAATCACTCCAGGGCATCAGGCCAAAGCTGAGGAGTGGGCAGGATCTGGCTTCCCAAGAGCGCATTTACTGCATAAGAACCTTTATTAGCGGGCAGTCATTGATTTTTTTTTTCAGGTCATAGCCTCTTCACCATCCTTTAAATAAGAGAGAATCACAAAGTTACTGTGGAGAGGAGGCTGTGAGGCTGGGTCTTGGGGTATTGGTATGTGTCCAGGTTTGATGATCTCTGTACCACCCACATCACTACACAGCACCTACTCTGTGCTGAGCATGTAACAAATTGACAGGTAAGTCATTTGAGTGGCAGATATGGGTGGAAGAGAAGATTAAATATAGGAACAAAATAGTTTAATATATATTAATATATATTATGATATATATTAATATATATTGTACATATAAACCCAGACTGCTTATCTATAAAAAATCCAGCCTCAAAATTTTCTGTACAAATCAAGGCCATTATCATTACAATCTAAATCTTTTCCTTCTTTGGGAGCTCTGATTTTAAACTACAGATAAAGGATGTTGGGATTTTCTTCTCAGCTACTCTAGAGCCACTGAAGCAGGTAGGGTGGGTGGTAGAATCAACCCTAGTGGACCCATATGGGAATGCACAGCTACTGGGAATCATTACTTTGAAGACCATGGCAGAGTGGGAATTCATCTACTCATTGTCCTAGAAGGAAACATTATAGAAGGGTCCAAACTTCAGCTCCTGATCTAGAGCAGTGTGACAAGAGTCCTTATTCCAGAGGGACATATTCAGCAGCAAATGTGACCTGGAAAAGAGCCGGACTCTATGACATCAATGAAGAGGGAGCTGCCACGGTCTAGCTACAAGGCAAGAAGACCTGAAGTAAAGTAAAAAACAGTTGTCATGGCACCCGGGAAACATGAAAACCGAGAAGCCAGTAGTTGTAAGTGGCTCTGAGGTGTGTTTCAGTTTTTTTCTTTTCCCACTGCAGAAGGGCCTTAAGGAGAAAACAAGTTGGAGAAAGGGAAAAAAAAAAAGAAGAAGAAAACAAAGTGAGAGCAGAGATTCAGGTGTGCTTACTTAAGAAGTAGAAGAAATACCTGTAAACCTGTTTTTGCAGATCAGGTGCTGATGTTTGGAAAGTGGAGACAAGAATGATGGGAGAAGATGGGAGAAAATGGCAGCTGTCTTGAATCCTGCAGCCACGGTTCTCCTGTGAAGTAGTCGATCTTTAATATTTCCTTCTAGGTAGATGAAGTAGATGGATGATGCTACTCAATGGTCTTCAAAAATATGATTCCTAATAGCTGTGTACTCCCATCTGGATACACCGGAATTGATTCCACCGTCCACCTATTGTTGAGCTTTTCTGTGATTTACGGCTCCTCCGTACTATAAATAATGCCTCGGTGAACATCCTACTCTCTGCCTTTTGGTCTGCATCTCTGATAAATTTCTAAAGTGAAATTATTGAGTTAAAGGTTATAATTTTTTAAAGGCTCCTAATTCATATAGTCCAATGCTCCCCAGACATTTACTGATAGAGTGGGCACACATGCTCATTTCACAGAACATTCATCAACACGGGGGTTATTTTTATTTTTGTAACCTTTGCCAGTTGCACAGTTGGGGAGAAAAACAGGGCACATCACCATTTCCTAATTTGTTTTTAAAATCATGGATACTTTCATAGTAAATAGTAATGTCTTTTGGCCATTTTATAAAGTTTTAAAAAATTGATTTTGATTACATGGTGTGCATGTATCTACATGTGAATGCACAAGTGCAGGAACCCACCAAGGCCAGAGACATCAGGTTCCCTGGAGCTGGAGTTACAGGCAGATGCAAGCCACCTAGTGTGGATGGTGGGAACCAAACTCAGATCCTCTCAACTGCTGAGCCATCTCTCTGGCCACTTTTGAAATTTCTTGGCCTCTGTGTCTTTTTGTATTTCTATTATTCGGAATCTGATTTTTATAGTATGTTTTCCAGTAAGGCTAGGCTATGTCCATCATACACGGCGCAACTAGCCCATTTCTCATTTACCTTCTGAGTGTTCTATGGCATTTTTGACAAGCAGAATTTCTGATATTTTATGCACACATTGCTATCAATCTTCTTGACTTCCCCCCTCCCCCTGACCCCCGTGCCCCTTTCTGTTAGACCAAGGAAATTCTTCCTGGCACTATGATCAAGTTAGCATTTCCCTACATTTTCTTCTTAATTTCCTCCATCTGCTCCCTCATCTCAGTGATCGGACTGCAGTGACCATAATCACAGAGTGTGGAATTAGATGGGCTTGAATTTGGATCTGGATTCCCCCACTTACTATGTGATCTAAATAAGCTGCCTAACCTCCCTGAAGCTCAGCCTTCACACCTGAGATGGGGCAAGGGCTTGCAGGAGGATGTGTGCAAGACATCGGGGTGCATTCCTTGTTCGGTAGCAGACACTGATGCTAAGGACTGCCTCGTTGGGTCTCTAGAAAGTGTTTACAGTTTTACCTTCATGAAGGTGGAGATCACATCCTGTTTCAAGTCACACATCTAACAGTGGGCATGTCTTAAATCCATTCTCAGTGAACATTGCTGAGGCAAGAAATGTATGAAATGACATGAATGGAGTCCACTTGGTCAGTTTCAAAAGCTAAAATGGACTAAGTGCTTGCTTCTGGGAATCACTCTGGTGTTTGGAATTCTGCAAGATACTCTGAAGAGCGAACTGTGCGTCTAGAATGTGCAGCAAAGGAAAACAAGCAAAGGACAAGTGAGCATTGTTCTTCCATTAGCTGTACCTCACCATCCATGGTTGTGTGTGTCTGGCCAGTCACCTCTGACTCCTGACCTCTGGCCCTCACCCAGGCCTGTGGGTCATCAGCCCACCCTCTCGAGTCTGTGTGTAGAGATTGAAACAGCTGATAGGCCCATTGAGGTCATTTGCTTGGCTCCACTTCCAGCATTTGTGTTTTAGCTGCCAAATATTGTCTTCTATAGGAATGTGGTCCTGGAGTGTGTACAGCCAGACTGGAGTGGAGATGCTGTGATTGACTCACAGGGTCAAGGGTCCAGACGCCCTCTGCTGGGAGCTTTGTAGGTGCTATTCTTTGGGCAGGACTTTCCCTTTCCCCAAGTTGTAGATATCACTTTTCATTTACGTCCCCCACAAAGAATACCTCTTCCAGGAACCTTGCTCTGACCAGTTCAGTCTCCTGTGTGTTTGCAGCCTTGTATCCCTGTGATAGTACAAACCTTTGTTAACCTCGGTAAATTGACATCTATTAATACTCATGTCCTCTATTAGACTATGAGCAACACAGGGACACGGCCATGATAGGTTCATTCTCTGTGACGTCCTGAGCTCACCAACTTTGGACCTGGACATGCAGTTGGTGTTCATGAGTGTTAGATGCCTTAATGCAAAGGCAAGTGACGTCATCCTGTCTTTGCCCATGAAGAACAAGTTTGGACTGTGTCCAGCGTATGCTGTATACACCCTGGGTACCAGCAATGCAATTCCTGGGAGGAAGACAGATAGAATACAAATCTAGTCAAAGTGACTGACACCATTCATTTCAATGGTGATAAAAGTCTTTTACACTTCGGACTTTTATTGATTTACCAGAAGATACAGTTCCCCGATGGAAGAGTAATTGGCAGGCCAGTGCCAGCACAGGTTCCCGGTGATAACACCAGCAGCACAGAGTGGGACTTGGGTCCAGGGTGAATGGAGATTCAGGGTGGGAGAGCCTCTGTGAGGTTTGACCATCTTGTTGGAAGTTTCATCACCCTGGTGAGAACCAGACGGAGAGCCAGGGCCTCCCCAAGTTGCCGACTTGCATGTCTGCTGGCATTAGCTTTATGAAATAGAGTAAGGACTCATGTTTGGAGTGAGCCCAACAGAACTGGCTTTCAGCATCAGTCACCTCTTGCTCTTTCTGTGCCGTGACTAACCAGGGAAGCTGGGTAGAAAAAAAATCCCATTTGTGACACTGTAGGGCACTTGGAAGGAAATCCCACTTCTTCCTCAAGACCTATGAGGTTGTAATGATTTGGGCTCCACCCAGCCTGTCTTCATCCTGCCCAATGCTCTGTCCTGATGAAGACGTCAAATGCAGAGTCTGTTTGCAAAGAAAGGAGCTTTGTCACTGTGAGCATTGTAGCCGGAGGGTCTGCAGGCATGAGATATCCATACGTGCTTTCTCTCCAGTCATTCCTTCTAGAAGTATCTGGGTCAATGCCTGTATCTGCACTGGTCCCAATGGCAGCTCTAGCTGGCTCCCCCTGGACCCCACTCCCAAGGCTGCTGATGGAAGAAAACCCCAGCAGACCTTCCCTAGGCCTTGCTCCTTTGCTGTGCCAGGCTGCCTTGCCAGCTGAGGAGGCGGCTCCCTCCTGTCTCTGCTTGTTTCTCTTGATTGTTATGTAATGTTCGGCAGCAGGAGGTAAATTCCTCTCCAATTTCCAGCCCCGTTACAGCGCATGAACCCCACCGTGGGGAGCCACAGTGATTGAGCTTAGAAGCCAAATCCCATGCTGAGTGTCATAAATCAGGCCTTTACCAGCTCCTCCTGGCAGATGCCACTGCCAAGAACCTGCCCACTCCTCTAGCTGGAGACCTAACCCTGAGACCCAGGCCTCCTCTGCAAGCAGGTAAACCAGGACAGACGTGTCTATTGGGGTTGGGGGAGGGCGTGACTCTTCATGACTTCCCAGCTGGAAGTTGTCAGGAATTTGTAGCCCTTGCTGAGGCATCTCAGACCTGATGTCCAGTAGCCTGGTGTGTGAGGGGCTTCCTCTGCTATCAGAATTTCCAGGCCTGGTGGACTTTGGGGTGCCTAGCTTTTCATGTAAAAACTTCTAGATAACTTATTAATAAGTACAGAGTTCTCAGGTCGGTCCCTAGAAATTCCTACATGGCAGATCTGTGTTGGGACTCGGCAATGAGCATTTTTACAAGGTCCCAGATGATTTTGATGCGGGTGGTTCCCAGACTACCCTCTGAGAAGCAGTGTTGAGACCAGCTGCATCCCTAAAGTGATGCCTGTAAAATGCATGCCTATAAATTCAACACTTCTTTCCCATTTCCGTCTATTATTTTGCTGAAGACATGCTTCCCTGGGGAAGAAGATGTGGGCTTCAAAAATCAATGGCAATCACACTGAAGAATGAAGCAAATCTTTGACTATGACATATTTAAAGGCCAATAATAATGCTAATAACTGGGGGGACAGCCCCAAAGTAGGATGCTCTGCAGATACTTAATGTGTGATACAGGGCAGTCTATTCTTGTCTCTTAGGGCTCTGCCTCCACACCTCAGAGTGATCATGTGCTCCATTTGCCTCCAAGGATGTACAGATGTCAATCAGAGCAAGTTTCAGTAGTCCCCTCTTGACACTCAAAAGCCCCAATTTAGATGCTTAATTACTGTTTTCTCAATAACCCATGGAGTCTTCCTCGGAGACCTACAATTTTCTCCCATAGAGATCTGACCTGTGGGTGCCTTGAAGGGACTATTGAACTGGCCCAGATTCTGATTTCCACACTTAATTCACTCAGCTGTGGACTAGAATGAATGGCAAAAAGACCTCTTGGGGAAAAGGATTGTGTGACAGTTAGTTTGAATTGTCAACTTGATGTAGTCTAGAATCACCTGGGAAGAGAATATCAAAGAGAGATCATCTGGATTAGGTTGGCTAGTAGATGCATCTGTGGGTGATTGTCTTGAGTGTGTTCATTGAAGTAGGAAGACCCACCCATTGGGAGTGGCCTTGTTCCCTGGGTAGGGGGACACTAGATTGTTTGAGAGTGGGGAAATGAGCAGAAAGCTATGCGTACATTAATCTCTTGCTCTCTGCTCTTTCTTGATGCGATCAGTTGCTCCAAATTTCCGATTCCTCGACTTCTTCAAAATGATGGACTGTAACCTGGAATTGCAAGCCCGATAAACTCTTTCTTCCTTCAGTTGCTTTTGTTAGGGTGCTTTTTATCACAGCAATAGGAAAGGAAACTAAGGCAGATGGTATCTCACTTAGTGACCAGAAAAGCGGGGACAGAGAACTTTGGGGCCCTGGCAAGCCTTTGATAACTGGCTTTAGGTATCGGAATTAAGACTTCATTTTCCTCTCAAGTAATAAAACAAAAGCTAATAAATCCTAAGAGACAGTGACTTCATGTAGTTTAATCACATGGAGCCTGTGATTGGCTAAGGTTGGTTGTTAATTTGACAAACTGGAGAATGCGGAACTCCAATTGAGGAGCTGCTCCATCAGATTGGCATGTGGGAATGTCTATAAATCACTTGCTTAATTTCTCGTTAATATAAGAGGGCCCAGCCCACTGGTGGCAGTGCCGTCCCTAGGCAAGGGGCTTGGGAGGTGTAAGAAAGCTGCTGAGTAAGCCTGAGGAATAAGCCAGTGAGCAGCATTCCTCTGTGGCTTTTGCCTGAAGCTCCTGCCTTGAGTTCTTGCCTCGGCTTCCCTCAATGATGGATTGTGACTTGTAAGATGAAATTGAATGTTTATCACAGCAACAGAAACCAAACTGCAGCAGACCCTCATTCTCTTCATCTGCAAAATGGGCACACAAATCTCCAACTTGACAGAGGGCAGGTAAGGATACTTGTATGTAGTGAGCACTTAATAAGTCATCAATAAATGGTGATAGTACACCCATCGTGGTAATGACTGCTAAAAAGCATGATTTACATAAAGTGTTTCATAACATATTTATTTTTATTTTGGCAACATTTCTCTACTGTTCCTTCATCAGTCTCCCCTGGAACTTTCTGCCATGAAGAAAGCTAAGAGGTAACTTTAAAAATGAAAAAATAAAAACAAAAACAAAGTTGTGGTTTGTGTCCCACAGGCATGTGTTTGGACACCTACCTGGTCCCACACAAACTGATAATGGTGTTTTGGGAGGCTGCAGACCCTCTGGGAGTGGTACCTATCAGGAGGACATGAGTCTTTGTGGTGGGGAGGGATTGAAGTTTACAGCCCATCTTGCTTCCTGCCCCGTCTGCAGTTATTGGTCTGTGGAAATCTAAGCAAGTGACTCCATGTTCCCATGCCTTCCTTGCCATGATGGACTCTCTCCTCAAAGTGTGAGCCAGAATAAATTCCTCCTCGCTTGAGTTGTTTCTTGTTAATATTTGGTCGCAGTGATGACAGAAGTAACTAATATGGAAGTCCAAGAGCAGCCATAGGAAAGGCAGTGTTAGACACAGCCTGATATTTTTTGGGGAGATCAAGTAACAGAAGTTTATTCTTCACTGGTTTTAGTGTTACATGGGAGATTCCTGAACATATTTTGGGAATCCTGGATTCGGCAAGGACTTGGAAGTATGTAGTAAATGCAAATGGATGAATGAGAAGTGAGAAAGTCAGGTATGTGAGCTTAGGATACCCACCCATGTTTCTCAGACACCTATGAGATCTTACATGTTCCACACATGAGTTGAGAGCCTGTTTGCATATAGAGAGTATACAGCCAGAGCAGAGATGCTGTGTTGTGGGTAAAGTCATGACCAGAGATTGTGGCTGCACACCTTCACAGAGGGTGCCACACAATGTTCAGGAGACAGACCACAGACCCATGCTCCAATGGTGATGCTAGTTGCCACCTGTCTCTTGGGAAGGAGACAGGGTATGGAGGGGTATGGGGTAGGGATGGGGGTGAATATAGAGAGTCAATCTGAGTGGACAGGTTGTCTCAGGGTATTTGAATTTTACCTGGAGAAGCATGTGAAATGAGGTTTTATTTACATACTCATTTTATTCGTTCAAAGTCTTTATCAGAGTACTATACATAACAAAATTGCAAGTACTGACATGTTTAATGAGATATAGGCAAATGGCTATGTAAATGTCCATGAGGCCATTAATATAATGTGCGCTATGTCATCCTAGAGTGACATGGACAGAGACTTACTGCTATATTTTGGATCTTGAAAGTCCCCTGAAGGTCTGTGTGCTCAAGACTTGTCCCCAGGGTGGACAAGTGAGAAGAAGTGGAATCTTTTTGAGAGGCAGAATCTTATGAGATGTCTTTAGGTGATTGGAGGCCACACTCTTGACAGTCACTGTGGGATTCTGAGCCCTTGCTCTTCCTCATCATGAGGTGGGCCACTCAGCTTTGCTTCAAGCTTCTTTCATGCTGTGTTGTCCCACCACAGGCTGAAAAGCAGCCTGGACATTTAGCCATGCACCGGAACCTTCAAAAATGTGTGCCCAAAGCAAAACTTTTCACTTTACAAATTAAGCATCTGTATTTTGTTACAGTGCTGGAAAGCCAACGTTCCTATATATTGTGAACTGGTTAAAGAGGTGCCAAGAGCTCTGATTGGCAAGGAGAAATTCACTCAGCAGCTGATGTGAGAAGAAAGAAATGGAGTACCTAATCTCAGCCTTCAGGGCAAGCAGTGCCTGAATCAGGGATTCTAGGGCAAATTAAAGAAGGAAATGTTCCTGGGAAGAGGGGGTGAGGGAAGCAAAATAGGGTAGAAAAGAACCAAGAAAGCATGTGGTCTGCAGGTGGATAGTAGCTTCCATCTGAACCTACAGTGGGCTCTGATATATAA
The DNA here is from genome assembly GCF_004664715.2 of Peromyscus leucopus. Classification (NCBI taxonomy): domain Eukaryota; kingdom Metazoa; phylum Chordata; class Mammalia; order Rodentia; family Cricetidae; genus Peromyscus; species Peromyscus leucopus. The sequence goes on from NC_051066.1 coordinate 135,594,512, forward strand.
ATAGCACCAAACAATTGATGTCATCTTGAGACAAAGAGGCTGGCTTTCTGCTTAGAAGCCAGGGAATAAGTGCATCAGTCTGGCCAGTGGGAACAAGATACCAACAATATCAACTATCTGAAAAAAAAAATCTATATCTATCTCTCTCTGTATATCTTCATATACATGTGGGCGTGGGGATGTAATGAAGAAGGCTAAGAAAAGTTCCAAATGCATCTGGGCTCTGAGAAATAGGAATAAGACCTGAGAAGTCATCAGAACTGGAGGTGAATAGATAGCAGTGTGGTTTCAGGTGATGTGGGAGGGGCAGGAATTGAGCTCAGTCACATGTCAAATGACAAAGGATTTATTTTTATTTAATTTATGCATATGTTTCTGTTCATATATGTGTACTGATGTGTATGCCTGTGTATGCAAGGAGGCTGGAAGAAGGTGTTGAGTCCCTTGGAGACAGAGTTAGATGGGTTTGTGGGATGTTCAGACTGTCATGTGGGTGGTGGGACATGAACTCTAACTTTCACAATGAATGGTGGCAAGCACTCTTACCCATAGAAGCTTCTCTCCAACCCCACATGCTAACAATTTAATCAGTCCAAATGAAACCCCAGCAGAGTCTAGATGCTAGGGCTTGGTAATCTTCCCTGGGATTTTTACAAACATCATGTGCTGGGAAGGTAACTTTTCCTGAGCACATGAGCATTTCATGTTTGGAGTTCTCTCCAGATTTCCTTTACTGGTCTCTTTGCTTGGCTGGTCTTGATTTGTAATCTTCAAGATAAAGCTGTAATTCTTAATGTAGGACCTGCCTGGATTCTTTGAAGTATTCCAAGGCTTCACTGAACCCTAGAAGTCAAAGGAAGCTATGAATTTGCAGCCAGTGGCATGGTGTCAGGATTTGGAGACCTTCAAGGCTCTGGTTGGTGCCTGTGGCAAGGACAATCATGTGACACCCTGTGCTTGCCCTGTGAAGTCTGATATCATTCTGCCTTTTCATATAGCCTAAAGAATTTAGTTTTTTTTTTTTTTTTTTGGTTTTTCGAGACAGGGTTTCTCTGTGTAGCTTTGCGCCTTTCCTGGAACTCACTTGGTAGCCCAGGCTGGCCTCGAACTCACAGAGATCCGCCTGGCTCTGCCTCCCGAGTGCTGGGATTAAAGGCGTGCGCCACCACCGCCTGGCCAAGAATTTAGTTTTTATAGCATGTTATACTTTAATAAAAAATTAAAAAGTGCATTTTCCAGGCCCCACATGTATCCTCTAACATCAGAACTACTGGAATCTGCATTTTTGAAAACTGTCCCTACTGATTCTGATGCCATCCCTCAGGGTCCAGTAATCGGGGCTCTTTGCACTTGGCAACTACAGGGGCCATCCTGGCTTCGATATGCCAGGATTTGACAGACTAGTTGGAGCAAGGGGTTATCATTTGACACAACTCATTTTCCTGTTTAGGATTTTCATTCATGAAGAAGTTCCTGGCTAGGGTTTGCCAGTTAAAGACCAGTGCGCCTGTTAAAGGGTATCTGGAAAGCCACCCCATTCAGCCTTTAATTTCATTCTATTCTGGGGTCCAGCCAAGGAAATTAACAAAGACCCAGGCAGTGGGGCACCACAGTGCCGGTCAGGGCAGACAGAAACGGGGGAGCCCCTAGTTGGTCCTGTGCTGCTTCTTATTAAACTGGACCTCTGTTCTGTGATAGAATTGTTGTGTTTTTGTTTTTCTTTCCCCCAATTCCTAATGCAAACAGCAGTCCTCGGAAAAGCAACATCTATTAAATCAGGAGGATTACAATATCAATGGGAAGTTACCATGCAATAACCTTCTATTGATTTGTGTATTGCTGGTAATGAAATCAACTGGAATATTATTTATTAAACATATTGATTAGCAAGAAAATAATTTGCAGGGACCGAAGCCTGACTCTGCAGGGGATCCCACTGAGCTTTTTGTGTGCATAGACCATTGTCTTCTTTTAGTGGGGTAGGAATTGTCACTAGAAGTGTCTATACTAACACAGAAGTAGCCTCACTATTCTGTGTCCTTTGGGACATCCCTTGGGTGAAGCGAAGACCTTCAGCTTATAGGGCTGATCCTCTTGGTCCTGGATATTTGTTCAGTCTGCCAGGGGACAGGCTGCTGTCCACTTCCTGCAAAGGCTTGGGTGTATTACTGTCTAAGTAGTGGTTTTGCACTACTGTTTATCCCATGTGGAGAGAAGCAGAGTGAGGAAGTCGGTAGGGACTGGTGAATAGTAAAAACATAAAGGAAAAATATTTTTACTTAGATTCCCCCCAAGTGGGCACTGTGACGAAGAATTGGGTACAGTTTTTTTCTTTTTCTTTTCTTTTACTTTTTCTTTTTTTTTGGGGGGGGGGTTTGGGGGAGTTCATCTCAGAAAGTGCAGTGAGTAAGGAAACAGAAGAAAGCAGAGAGTCAGCACTGAGTGTGTTTTTACGGAAGGGAATACCTCTGCACAAGCAAGGCTCAGCTCTGCTGAAGACCCCTGCCTGTGTTGGACATAGTTTCAAAATTGTCTCTCGGTGGGCAAAGGAGCTGGTGCTTTCACCCCTAGCCCTGCCTCTCATTGGCTGAGTTGTTCCTTCTTCTAAGTCTTCAGCTTCCTGGGCGTTCTAGACCACTGTGCATGTTGGTTGATGGTGGCTCTCAGGCAGCGTGTAGCCTCCGGTAGAGACAAGTTCATGAGGTGGAAACCTCCCTAAGGGATGGAAACTGCCCAGTACAGCTCTGGGGTCTTATGAGAAGGACCCAGACGGTGTCTGCCACAGATGCCAGAGACATCAACTCGGGGCAGGATACCTTTGCAACTGTCTTTGACTTTTAAGTCCTGCCTCTCAGAATCCCTGAGGTCCTGAGTACTCTCTCCTGCTGGGGTAGGATCTGACTATTTCACAGACAAATCTAGGAGCAATGGAACAAATATGAGAAAACCACATGTGTGTGTTACCACACGGAGTTGAGCTTATTAACCCCCACCAAACTCTGGAGGGGAAGTAGTTAATGCACCTATGCTGTAGGCAGGGAAACCAAGAACGTAGGAACACGCAGAGCAGAAGATGAGAACTCTGCAACTTCCAGCCAGTCTGTCTCACTGTGCAGCATGTAATCTGGTTCTGAGCTTGGCCTCTGGGGAGAGTTTTTCTGGCATGGTATCGGCATCTTGGCTTCAGTCCTTGACTGAGGAACTTAACCTTTCTGATTCTCAGTTTCCCCGTTTGCTGTGGGGACAGTGACAGTACTTGCCCTATCAGCAACTGTGAGGATTAAATGGAATCACAGAACTCGGTTTTCAATTGGTGACTGAGTTAAAATTGCTATGCATTGGGGGTGGGAGGGGCTCGTGATCTCCCGCCCCAGCTGAGGAGCTAGTCCAGCTGATGGCTGCTGGGGGAGGAAGAATTCCTTTTACTTTAAGGGTGTGGTCTCATGCTCCAGTGGATAATGAAAATATTATATTAAAATTAGTGTGTGAATCCCTGCACTATTGGCTCCAGCACTTTGCAGCTTTAAAGTGATGGCTGCTGTGCCCTGCCTGCCCTGTGTGGCTTTGCTTTGCTCCTGTGCTTCTCTGTTGTGGTGTGCATCTGTCACAGGGGAACTGACCGCGTGCTGGTTGGCCTTTCCAGACTCCAGTATCAGATCACTCCTGGCTGGTATTAGGCAATAGGTGGCGCTGGTGGGAACATGGAGGGAGACAGCTAGAGAGGCCAGGACATTGCTCTTCTTGTCTGACAGCAGCTAAGGTTGGCGGTTCCTGTTCTTGTGGGACACTGTATCCCATGACTGTGGCTGTGGGTTCCAGGAGTCCCACCTTCTCCTCTTGTCCTGCAGGAGGATGGCAACCCCTACTCGCATCGGTCTCTAAGTTGCTTCATCCATGTCTCAGCATTTTCATCAAGCAATATAGGCAACTTCACAGAATAAACTCTCTTGGCTTTAAACAGTCAGTTGGCTTGTCTTCCTGCTGAGACCCTGACTGAGGAAATGTTAGCAACACAATCAATCATGTATTTCTATCTCTGAAGTGCTCTTTCCTTCTGTCACTGATGTCTTTGTGTTAGACACACAGATGTTGAATAGGGTGGAGGTGAGGAAAGAGTGATGGAGGGGGGGGAGAGAAAAAACCACTATTGAATACCCGGTACAACTCCCGATTATTTATACTCATTTCAGGCTTGGTTATTTTCTATTTAGAATAAAAACAAAAACTGACACTAGGGCTGGAGAGATGGCTCAGTGGTTAAGAGCATTGGCTACTCTTTCAGAAGGCCTGGGTTCAAATCCCGGCCTCCACATGGTGGTTCACAGCTACCTGTCACTACAGTTTCAGGGAATCCAACACCCTCTGCTGGACATCTCAGGCACCAGGCATGCGTGTGGTAGCCAGTTTGCCTGGACACACATTCAGACAAACACTCACACACATAAAAAGCAAAGCCTGGCGTTAATATTCTCATGTTACAGGTGAAAACCTAAGATGTCCAAGAAAGGCGAAAGAGCTGTGTCAGCGATGGGAGTTGAAAGGTGAGATTTGTGCAATTTCAAAGAGTTTCTGCTCAGCTCCTGAATGAAGGCAAGTCTTCCTTTCCTCCACATTCATAATTAAAAGAACGTTTCCTGAGCCTCACTTAGCTCACACAAAACTGATAACTAATGAAGGGTACTGAGGATACATTGCTGGTGCCTCTCAGTTCACCTAGAGGCGAGAAAGGAAGCAGGGAGTCCCTGGGAGTGTAGATAGCCCCAAGAGTTCAAGGCCACATGCTGTACTCAGGCCATGTATTCAGATGTGGGACAAACTCCTATCAATGCAACCATACCCTGTTAGTATTTGGGGGAATCTGCTGCTTTACTGGGGGTTGGTGTGGTGTGGTAGAACATGCTTCTGATCAGAAGGGGGAGTCCTTATCACTCCCTTGAGTGTGGGCTAGCCTTGGTGGTTTGTGGCTAACAGGTGTCATCCTATGGCAGGGAGACTGTGTGGCTTCTGAGCCTGGATTGTGAAACAGCTGTGGCTTCTGCCTGTCTCAGAGGACACACATATGTAGAGCTGGGAGCTTCTGTGGAGTAAGACCGGAAGCTCTGATTCTACATCTCAGACAGCTGGAGAGACCATGCAGAACTAGAGGAAGATGCCCTTGTGATCCCAGCCTTCCCAGTGAGGCCGCCCCTCAGAGGCACCTGACATGATCAAGTGAGCCTTCAGGTGTTTCTGACTTCACAGGTGATGGACATGCCTGGAGGAGGACCAGAACGATTCCATTAAAGTGCAGAACCTAGTTCCATTGGAGTCTTAGTCAAAAGCCAGCATCAGGCATATTGGCCGTGCCTTTAAAGGTTTTAGCAATTTAAAAGTTATTATTACTATATGTGTGTTTATATGTTGCAGATGTATATATATGCTGTGTGGTGGGGGTAGGGGTGGGGGTGGGGGTAAGTACAAGTGAGGTCAGATGACAACTTTTGGGAGCTGATTCTCTTCTTCCACTGTGGGTCCTGGGGATCGAACTCAGGTCATCAGACTTGTACAGCAAGTGTTTCCGCATGCTAAGCCATCTGGCTGGTCCTAAAGTTCTGATGTTGTTCACGGGTAATTGCCTCAACTTTGATTTTTAGAAAGTATTATCTGTTAAAATGTCTATGTCAATTACTGAAATTTTGGCAACTCCTTCCCAATAAAAGTGATGCTTAGCTTTGCCTCATCCTCATCCTGCTGTGAGAGAACTTAGCTAGAACTGCCCAGCAAGAATCAGAACAAATGCATGTAACAACGAGGATGGACTGATTTGGTAGCAGCTAACTGGTGCAGGGAGCATTTGAACCTGAGTTTAAAAATGGACTCTACTACCAGTTAGCTGGTGCCATTAGTCCTAACCTTGGAATGCTTAGTTCTGATCTTGTGCAAAGTGGGCATAACAATACTGTACTCTCATGGATCGCTGGCAGAATAAAATAAAGTATCCCATGGTGTGCACTCAGCATACTGCTTTGCATACAGTGAATACAGTGGTAGTAGTTATTATTAGTTTTGCTTTTGCTGCTGCTGTTGGGTTGTACTTGGGAGCGAACCTTGGATTACTTTGATGAGTTACTAACTTCTTACGTTGCATGAGGCCATAGGTAGCTGCCCTTTCAGGTATATTCCTGATGCCAGGTTGCCTATCACTGTGCAGTCTTAGCCCAGACTGCAGATGTGAGGCCCCTGGAAGTGTCAAATGAGAACCATCAGATGGTGAGCCAAAGAGATGGCGCTCTTGGTAAGAACGATAGTCTTGGGCTGAGAGCCTCCGAGGTAAAATAGGTCCACACTGGCAGAATTGAGCGATGGAACTGATCCTTGGTACTGCATTTGATTTGTGAATATATGTAAAGTGTGTGTATGTGACTGACTGGGGTAGGAGTGACAGTTCTGATATCTAAATTGGTTAGGCATGTTTATGTGTGACTTGCCTGTATGCTTCTGTGTGTGCATGTGTGTCCTTGTATGTATATGTGCCTTTATGTATACTTTGTGTATTTATGCCCAATGTGTGTGTGTGTGTGTGTGTGTGTGTGTGTGTGTGTGTGTATGAGAAGTTTAAACTCCAAGAACACACATTCATGGGCTTTGTTAGTATAGTTATTGCTATGAAGTAGCCACTTACTATTTTCTGAATGAATTAATGAGTACTTGCATGTGTGCATATGTGCATGTGTGCATGTGTGAGTGCAGCTGTTTGGCTTTCTGAGAGTGAGGGGTGAATGCCTGAGTGAGTGTCAGGGTGGGGGTCCTGTCTCTGATTGCTTGTTTAAGTTTCTCTAACTAGAGGGACAATGAGTTTTCTTGTCCTGCCTCGACCCTGAGTAAGTTGCCACCCTCTTTGCTGGCTCCCGTGCCTGGAGAGCTGTCCTTCTCAGCAGCCTGGAGCCAGCCCCCGTGTGGACCTTTGCTTTAGTGTGTCTTCCGGAGGACACAGATGGCAGGAGCAGAGAATCGGAAGCACTTGGCAATGAAGCGGCAATTCACTCCGCAATCCCTTCTTATTCATCTCAACAAAGCCCACTCTGATGGCTTCGGCGGAGCGCTGAATGCAGCTTTCAATGTGCAATCCAGCAGGAATTACTGTGCTGTGTGGCCCTCATCACGTCCACTTATTGTCAAGTGTTACCGAGAATTCTCTCACTCGGGGATGAGGGAACCACTTGTTTTAGCAACTGATTTCCGAAACCTCCTCTGTACCAGGGCTTCTGTGAAGAGCCTGGCTATGTCTTATTGTTCCTGGTGTGTGTTCTGGACATTCGTGTGCTCTGCTGAAGTATGTAAATTGCCATAATGTGAGGAAATGAGATATAAAAATAACTCAAGGACAGTGAATGCTGAGGAACTTTGGGATCGACATAGCCTTTCTGTTTCTGTTTTGAGGTTCAGCATCATCTCCCGGCAGCCAGGAAGGGAAAGGAGACCCGAGATACCCTGGAGGTTTTCTTTGGAATAAACCCCTGTCCAGCCTTCTGTCCAGCTGGACTACTCAGGAAGAGCTGGGCACAGTGTTATCAGCCTGTAACCCTAGCACGGGGAGGCTGGGGTGGAAGAATCATTGGGAGTTTGAGGCCAGCCTGGACAACATACCCAAGTGATGTCTTAAAATAAACAAATCGGCATCAGCAGCAGTGCCAACAAAAAAGGTGCAGGGAGCCCCAGCCTCAGGAAAGCAGCAGGACTAGGTGTCCACTAGATACCCGCTGGTCAGCAGAAACAGTGTTGGAGTTACTTTTCCTGTTGTGTGTAAAGGAACTCAATGGGGAAAAGACCTGCTCACAATTCCTGGGTACTATCTATCTTGTTTGGGGATGTCAAGGTAGCAGGACCTTGCTACGACTGGTCACATTGCATCCAGGAAGCAGGGGACAATGAGTGCTGGTACTCAACTTGCTTTCTTCTTTCTGTTTAGTTCAGGATTCCAGTCTATAGTAACAGTGATGCCCACAGTTAAGATGGGACTTCCCACCTCCGCCCAATTAAAACAACCTCCACAAGCTTTCCCAGAAGCCCATTCCCTAGGTGACTCTAGATCCCATCAAGTTGCAAATTGAGATTAATCATCACACATGGGGTTAATTCTAGCTGGTGATTGCTCTGGAAACCCCATGATTCCAGGGCAGTGCACATTCATTGATGATCCCTTTGCTTATCCTGTTGGGGGTCAACTCCCACAAGCTGCTGGTTTTTCAGGCTCGCAAGTCCAAGGGCTTCAGCTAGGATTGACCAACCTCAATCACTAGGAGCTGGAGGGAGGAGCCAAGGAAGTTCTCTGTTTGCTCTCCTCTCTGACCCTTGTCAGAATACTCAGTACTTTCTAGTATTCTCTCATTTGGCATAATGACACTCAGAGGTGGATATTATGAATATTACATTCTAAGGGCCCCAGAAGAAGGGCTGATGACTCTAACCATAAATGAGTATAATGGCTGGATTTGAACTCACAAGTTTTAATGCAGTGCCCCAGCTACAGGTCATATTATTTTTCTCCTCTTTCTAGTAACACCTTCCAAACTGCAGTTGGTGGCACTGTAGTTCCATGCCACACTGCAGGAGAGAAAATTGGGTTTTATGGTTAAATAAACTTGGTGAACATGCATGGTCCACCTCCATCCAGTCCTGGAGATTTTCAATGCAAATCGACGTATTAAAGGCTGTGGAAAGTCATGCCTCAGAGAAGCACCTTTATTCCAGTGATCTTTAGATTATTCTACCATTATGTTCATATGTGTAAATCCCTTTTACTATCCCTTAGGGTAAGTAGCTCAAAGAACATGCTTTTGAAAATATTGTACTAGAAAGGAGATTACACACACACACACACACACACACACACACACACACACACACACACACATTTCAACTAAAAATTTATTTGTGGAACAGAGGTCTTAAACTCACACACTGAGGAGTGCCCCTGACCTGTTGCTTGTGATGTTGTGGTGGTTTGAATGAGAATAGCACCCATAGGCTCATTTTTTTTGAATGTTTGGTTCCCAGGTAGTGGAACTGTTTAGGAAAGATTAGGAGGTGTGACCTTGTTGGAGGAATTTTATTGCTGAGGGTGGGCTTCAAAGTTTTAAAAGCCTATCCCAGGCCCAGTGTTCATCTCTGTCTGCTGCCTGTGGATCAGGGTAAAGGTCTTACCTACTGTTCCAGCATCATGCCTGTCTGCTTCCTGCATTGATGATGATGGACTAAACCTCTGGAACTGTAAGCAAGCCCCAAATTAAATCCTTCTTTTTAAAAATAAGAGTTGCCTTGGTCATGGTGTCTCTTCACAGCAATAGAGCAGTGATGAAGACAGGTGTCTAGCTAGCACCTGGACCATTCTCTTTTAGATCATCAGGATGCCCTTGGCCTTTACCCATATCCTTAGAAACTGAAGAGTTCTCTCTCTAACATCCTAAATTATCTCAAAGGCTGAGAGAGTTGCCTTTCTGGAACTCCTATTCATGAATATTATTTTTCTCCTAGAATGGGTCTTTTAGAATATGTTTGCCACGCCACCTTTTTACCTTGTACTTTCCAGATCTTAAATGGATTTTCCCAGGCTACAGAGGATCCCCCTTTGTGGTAGCTGGTCCTCTGAGGAAACCCACAGAATGGAGGTTTCTTGGCCAGATGCACAGATCAGAACTAAACTCCCACCTTTGAACTTCATGCTTTTATTAATATTAATGACATTCATGTCGTGAATTGTGTCTTCTGGTTCTTACATCATGGTACTACATTCTATCATTCTCTGTCTGATTTTGGCCACATTCATGTTTTCAAATTGTCTAGCCATTTCCAAAACTTTCTACTCTTAATACACCTGGGAGACAATCTCTAAACATATAAAACTGGATATCCTTCTGTCACTTCCAAATGGCATATCCTGAATGTGTGGTGTGTGGTGTGATGGCACAGGCTTTTAATCCCAGCACTCAGGAGTCAGGGGCAGGAAAATCTGTGTGAGTTTGAGGCCAGCCTGGTATATACAAAGCAAGCTTCGTGCCAGCCAAGGCTACAGAGTGAAAGCCTGTCTCAAAATAAATAACTAGAATGATGCATACATACTTTCCACCCAGTCATATTTCTCCTACCTCCCTACCTCAGAGGGTGACACACTGTTCCATCTAATCCCCAAGTCACATCTGGATACTGGGAGGCACCCAATCACTGCTTGGGTAGGCAGATTCTTTCATAAAAGACTGGCCTTCTTTCTCTTTAGTGTCTGTCCCCTGAATCTGACCCGCCTCATCACTTGCCTAGGTGATGGATTGATACGTTCTTTCACTTCATGACTTCAATTCTTTGCTTTCTACCAGCCATTCTGACTGTAAGTTTTTCATTCTGTTCCTTGAGTCCCTTCAATGGCTACCCGTTGTTTTCTGGATAATGCACCTACTTCTCAAATAAGAACTTTTGGGGAGGACTTTTATAGGTTCTCCTGCACATTCCTCTTAGGCTTGTAGCCTCTTATTGAACCGCTCTGCCTTTTGCCTTGTGGCTCCATCCAAATAGATTATCAGAGCTGAGCTCGTAAACATACAAAGACCCTGGTCAGTGGGTAAGCCAAAGCCACGGGGGAAAATGTTCCTCAGAAATGCTTTGTTTCAATATGTGGTAGAAATCTCTTGGTGCCTCAAAGGTGGTCAGTCATTCTGAAGCCGTTTTGAGTTGTATACTAGGAGAATGGTCCTCTCAGCAGCCTCCTGGCTCCATCTTTGCTGAGGACATGGTTTCCTCATGGCTGTGGTTTTTTCACAGAAACACTCATTTCTTCACAGATACACCTGCCTGGTCTTTTCCATTTTCAATAGGCCAGAGGAACGGAAGGTCACAGAGTCGGTCTATGTGCTGCTCTCTTGTTCTGCTTGATCAACACTGATTTGTTCCCTAGGACTTGGCTCAGACCTTGCTGTCTCCTGAAAGGCTCTTAATAGCCCTCTCCACCATGGTTTAGAGGCTCCTCATTTGCATCCTGAGGCCTCTTACACTCAACAAAGATAGAGACAGCATCAGAAACATCTAGTTTCCCTTTGGACCAAATGATTGGATAAGACTAGTACAGTAAAACCTAGGAGAATGATAGGAGGCTGTGATGATAAATTTTTGCCAACTTGACACAAACTAGAGTCACTTTGGAAGAGAGAACCTCAACTGAGGAGTCACCTCTATCAAATTGGCCTATGGTCATGTTTGTGGGGTATTTTCTTGATTAATGATTGATGTTGGAGGTTCCAGACCATTATGGGCAATGGTACCTCTGACCAGGTAGATCTGGGTTATATTAGAAATCAGGCTGAGCAAGCCATGGAGAGAAAGCCAGTAAGCAGCATTTCTCTGTAGTCTCTGCTTCAGTTCCTGCTCTAGATTCCTGCCTTGAATTTTTGCGCTGACTTCTGTCAGTGATATAATCTAACTTTTAAGATGTAACAAGCCCTTTCTCCTCCAAGTTGGTTTAGGTCAGAGTTTTATCACAGCAACAGAAACCAAACTAAGAGAGATGTTTGAGGGATTTTATGGCTTCTTTGGTGAAACTAGCTTTATTATAAATGATTTTTGTTAATGTTGGATGGCACATGGGAAGTTATGATCCATAACCGAAAGAAATTTTTATTGTCCAGCTACTGTATCGACAGTGACAGCACTCTACACTTTTCCAGCTGACTGTGTCCTCCCTGGATGACAAACAGAAGGTCCATTTTCTTGTCTCCTCCTCTTTTACAATCCCTTTATTTCTTTTCTCACCTGGTGACACTGGGTCTCATTTAGCTTATCTCAATGAATAAAGGGCTATGATATGGATTTTAGGTCTTTTAGATTGTGCTATTATGAAGGTAGCAGACTCATTAGGTCCAACATTAGAGTGAGGCCCCTTTAAGGCATACAATCCCTTCTTTTCCCCTTGTATTAATTAGGCTGTTATTCTAGAAAATTGCCTCCCTTTGTCCTGTTTTTTTTTTTTTTTTTTTTTTTTTTTTTTTTTTTTTTTTTTTTTTTTTTTTTTTTACCAAAGATCTTTTATGCTTTGTTATCTTATCACAAGTCATGGAGTCCAGGGAGTTTAGTCAATTTTTACTCAGCGAAGGGGAGTAACTCCATTTTGCTTTGGAGAGAAGAAAAGAGAATGGTAGCAATAACTAGTTAGAGCCAAAATATTTACTACTACTATACAAAGTGTCCTCTCATAGCCAAACCCACATTGCTGGTTTCCTTTTGATCAAACTGATGCTTAGATATACAGTGCCCAAGGATGTCTAGTGAGAATGCATTAGAGGCAAGAGTGGTACTCAAAGCCATGCTTAGTCCAAGAAAACATGTTACTCCTCAACAGTAATGTGCCTTGATGCTCAACTAAAGCCCTTAGGAAAACAGGCTCTAAAGTGCATTGTTGGGTGTGTAGTAGTGGCCCCTTGGTACTGCAGAGGTGGTCAGAAGTCCTTTCGAGCTGTGTACTAGGAGACCAGTCCTCTCAGCAGCCCCCTGTCTCCATCTTTGCAGATGCTGAGGACATGGTTTCCTCATGGCTGTGGTTTCTTCACTGAAACACTCATCATTCCTTTACAGACCTCTCTGCCCAGCTTGCTGGTGTCTAAATAGGGCAGAAGAGCAGAGAAGGTCACAGGTCACACCAACACCAAAAGGCTCCCACCAATACTCCCTGTACTGCTCATTAGCATATTAATGCTCAACCTCCCCACTGAGAGGTGAGCAAAGTTAGGGCTCATTTAATTGGAAATCTAAAGGACAGCACCTGCCACAGCCCACTGGAATTTATGCATGTCTGTCATCATGGGGTTGGAGCGAATGGATGATTCATGATGGGATCGCCCACCTCCTGATTTACAGCACATCATTTACATGGCACTAAAGTCAATCAGCACACAGGAAGGTCACACTCAACTAGAATCATGTTCACTAAACTCTAGAGGCCTGGTCTTCTAGCCAGAATGTGCCCAAAGAGCAGAGAAAAGAGAAAAGATTCTAGGTAAAGAATTTGATCAAGGACAGCAGTCTAGGTGATGATGGGAGACTCTAGAATCTAGACTTTAAGAGAGTGTGATCAGGAATGAGATACTGTTTTCTAGCCTCCTAACTTTGGAGAAAGCCACTTGATCCTTCTTAGTCCTGTTTCTTTCCCATATATAAACTGCTAGTGATGACAGCCTCAATCTTATAGGGCTGTCAAAACTAAAATGAAATACGTTTAGTGCTTCAGACATGGTGCTAGCAGGTGGCCTTGCTTGTTCTATATTGCTCATGGGACTGGAGAGCCTGTAGTTGAAGGGGCCCACTTTAGACTGAGCTTACTTATGATCATATTCTAGTTCCTTCATTTAATAGCTGTGTGACTCTGGGATATGCATGTGGGCTTTCTGAATCTTAATGTTTTCATGAACAGTTGAATGATGTAGGAAAAATGATGTTAATAACAACATCAATCATAGGGAGTTTGAGTGAAAGGGTGGTTTACAGGTAGAACTCTACCTGTTGTACCATTCTGTTGTGGGCTATTGGTACACTGTGTGAAGGTGTATTGCTGTGATTGGTGTAATAAAAAGCTGAATGGCCAATAGCTAGGCAGGAGGTACAGGCAGGACCTCTGGGGAAAGAAAGGAAGAGGAGGAGGAATCCAGGGGGCAGAAGCCAGGAGACACGGAGATGAAACAGGAGGTGCAAGATGGAAGAAAGGTAATGCCATGTGATAGAATGTAGATTAATATAAATGGGTTGATTTAAGTTATAAGAGCTGGTTAGGAACAAGCCTAAGCTAAGGCCAAGCTTTTGTAATTAATAAGAAGTTTCCATGTCATCATTAGCTGGCTGGTGGAACAGAAGACTTGTTACAACATTCAGTGGTGTGAGGCCTGCTCTTGTTGTGTGTGTGTCTCTGTGTGTATGATGTATAGTACATTTGTGTAGGTGTGCATGCCCATGCATGTGCACATGAAAGCCAGAGCAGGATGTTGGGTGTCTTCCTCTACAGCTCTCTGCTTCATCACTTTGAGACATAATCTCTTAGTGAACTAGAAGCTTGCCATTTGGGCTAGGCTGGCTGGCCAGAAAGCTGGGATCTACCTGTGTCTCCTTCCCAATACTGGGGTTAAAAACCCATGAAGTCATTCCTGGCTTTTATTTATGGGGCCTGGGAATTTGAACTCCGGACTTCATGTTTGTTTAGTAAGTACTCTTATCCACTGAGCCGTCTCCTCATCCCAACCCTGGTGTCCTTAAAGGCAAAAATGTGGAGCAAAGTTATTCATTTCACAGTCCCACTCTGCACAGATCTTGATTCATGGGTTGTCTTAATAAAAGGCAAGCTGGCCTGTTGGTTCTCTTCTTGTGTATTAAAAAAAGTTATGTTTTTATTTTTAATTGACATAATAATTGCGTGTTTGTATGGAAAGCAATGTGATGTTTGGGTACAAACACTGGTGTGATTGACAGCAGTCACATTTCTCTGCAACAGGAGCAAAGATGATTCTTTGTTGACATGTTTTCAAAAACATCTGTGGGCCCTTGCTGTTCCTTCATTAGGCATCCCCATTTTGCGTCTTCAAAGTTTTGTTCTCAGAATCTATCTTTAGCCTACAAACATCAACTCTCCTTGGACTAAGGAATTGCTGTTTCCTTTCCTTTTTTTGTTCGTTTTTTTTTTTTTCTTTTTTCACTTCTCCACTGCTTTGAGCTTGAGACATGCATGTTCTAGCAAACACCATATTTTTTATGGTGGCTGCTGCCCAGGCATCCATAGTTGTATTTGGCAACTACTTGTGTCTAGGGTAGTGGGAGGGAGGTCTATGGATTTGATTGCCAGGACAAGACCCCTTACTCATATCATAGAGTTCTGTGCTTTAGGGGCCCCAGGTCTATAGCCCATTGACCACCCACTTTGACCACTGGGCAGCAGGACTCTGGCTGAATCAGCAGCCATCTCAAAATTACACAGAGTGGACCTGTTCAAGGAACTCTTGCTGAGTAGAGGAAATAATGAATAGCATGCAAAAATTAGAGGATATTTTTCCTCTTTCCTTTCTTCTTTCACAGGGAATTAATAAGCGATGCCTTTTTTGAGGTAAAATGTACAATCAGCATATTCCTTATCAAAATGTTATTTTCAACATTAAGTAAAATCTCAGTGGGCTAATGTCTTTTGGGAAAGTTAGTTGACTTATTTTTAACGAAGTTTCTGGAGTTTTCTTTTAATAGGCTATTCTTACAAACGGTGCATTTTATAATCAATTCATCATATAGATAGGGTGTATTGAGTGCTTCCTGGTGTCAAGGGATAAGCTTGATATTTGACATACCAATTTGAAGGCCATCATGATAAAGCAAGGAAGGACATGAGATGTTTCTAGGAGGGTACGAGAGCCAGACCTGGGGTTGGCAGACATCATTTCCACCATATACCATTGACCTGAACTCAGTCTATGTGTAACCCAAATGGGACTAGAGCTTGGAAGAGTACACCAATATGTATGTGTTCAGTGGCTGTTAATACTGTTCACAGGCTTATAAAGCTAACTGAGTTGGCCCAAGTCACACAGATGGTAAGAGGCAGAGTCAGAAAATGAAGTTAGGTCCCCTGACTTTCAAATTTATTCTCTGTACCAGAGGCCAAAAGCTGGGCTTGAGGACAATCTGGCCCACTGTCTGGATTTATTTATTTTGTAAATAAAATTTTATTGAAATACTACCACATGCCTTTATGCCTATAGCCATTTTTTTCTGTTGCATTGGCAGTGTTGAGTAATTGTGACAGTGACTATATAGTTCACAAATTCTTACATATTTGCTACTTGGCCCTTTGCAAAAAATTCTAACTTATGTTTTGTGACTATATTTGCATATAATATAACTCTATATATGTATGTATATACATATAACTATAACTAATATTTTACGTGTCAGATCCAGCTAGCAGGAAAGCAGGACGTTGAAGATTCTGACTTAAGGTTATATCAGGTGTCCCCGAAATAGACTAGATTTCCGCCTCTGCCTTTTATCTACTTTGGGGTCTTTTCAGTTGTGGGGAAACAGTCTATACCCAGGTTTGTGAACTGTCGGCTAGAAGCTGCTCTACCCAGCATCTTTGGTCTATTTGAAGGGCAGAGCACTTATGTGTATGTGTGTGCACTTTAATTGAATATAAGTGCCTGTAGGCTGGGCATGCCACATTAACCACCATTTCTTTGTGCTTCCTATGTGGATGCTGCCTTCAGTTCTATTTCCTGACTTACCTCTAGAGACATCAGAAGTGGCGAGTCATTGGCCTCAGCTTCGGGTCATTCTATTATGAGTCCTGAATCTTAGAGGGAAAAAAAATTCACACTCTTGGATGTTGGAGAATCTTGGTACAGGGGCCGGCTGTAGACTGCCCATCTGAGACAGGGGGATTGAGAGTTGGGATCAAGAATTAGTTTCTTAGGATCCAGAGCAAATGACTTAACTGCCTCAAGACTTGATTTTTTTCCCCTCGAAAATCCCATAGAGAATCATACTGTGATAGACAGAATTCTGTAGGCAGAGTTTTTCTGTCTTGGCAGCTGCTCCCAAATAACCACTAAGAGACTATTTCTTAGTTATAAATTCTTGGCCAATAGCTCAGGATTGTTACCAGCTAATTCTTGTATTTTAAAATGACCCATATTTTTTCTACTCTCTGACACGTGGCAGTACCTTCTTCCAACATGGTGCGTTCATCTTGCTTCCCTCTGCGTCTACTTGAGACTCTCTTTCTTCTTCCCAGCGTTTTCTTAGGCTGGTTCTCCTGCCTAACCTTATCCTGCCTAGCTACAGGCCAGTCAGCTTTTTTATTAAACCAATCACAGTGACATATATTCACACAATGTAAAGGAATATTCCACAGAATCCTAGGATAACAACCAAGATTCCCACTTCCTCTTTGGTATGTCCTTCTTGTGAATGTGGGAAAGATATAGAAATATGATGAAATATCACTTTCATGATTATATTGTATTATGTGGTAAGAAGATTTTTTTTTCAAATGAATGAATAGCCTCTATTCATTTAGTTTTATAGTCATAAAAAAATCCCTATAATCTCCAAGTACGACTGGCTGAGTCAGGTAAGCCCTTCAGGGTGGCATGAGGAAGCAGGTGACACCTTTCTGTTGGCCTGAAAGAGCAAAGATAATATTACAATTTGCTTTTGAAGAAGACCACATTGTTTGAATTGAAAGCAACCCTCAGGAACTGAATGAGACCCATACTTGTCAAATAACAATTAAACCAGACCTTGGTTGTCTATCAGCAAGAAACCAGAGGGTCCCAAACTTTCCTTAAGACTTCAGCCTAGCTGCCCTATGCCTGGACTGTTGGCCCAGAGAAATTTGAAATAAAAATTGTATTGTCTCAAACTTTGTTGTGGTAATTGATTATGCAGCTATAAAAAACCAAGACACATAGCTATCTTGGAGTGGTGTTGGGAAGGCTAATTAACACATCACATGCTATATCCCCATAGAATTTGGAGCATTGCAGCATCGATCAAAGCCCAATGAACTAAGGTTTTTTCTTTTTTTCCCAAGAGACTTAAGGTGTTTGGAAGTTTGAGGACAATTCTTCCTTCTGGTTGGTTGGGGAAACAGTATCACCAAGTACATTACTATCTTGGGTCAAGTTCTTCTTATGTAAGGGTTTTGTAAGGAAAACCATGATGAAGTGTGGGAGGAAGAGCAGGAGGGACAGGGGAAGATGTGGGTCATCTGGAGACTAGAGTCTGGATCCCTGGATCACAAATGGCACCATTGGGTTTCCCCACTGTAGGGCAGCAGCTTTGGCCTTTCTATCCATCCATTATAACTGGAGACCTCCCCAGCGGATGCAGGAGGGAGAAAAAATCTTTGGCTTTTCTAACAGGATGGATGCTGTTAATCAAATGTAATTCTTCCAAGAATCTCTAGCTGTTAACTGCTGATGCTGGGGCAAGTGGGTGGTATAGGAGACTGAGTGCGGGTATCAGATGTGCTCACTACATTCCCCCTGTCTACTGGTTGGTGAGTGGACCTCTCAGGTACTGATCTTGTGCCGCAATCTCCCCGCAGCCCAATATATTTGAAGCACATGGTGGAAACACCTTTTGGTGATGATTTAAAGTTTTCTGGGGTCTGTCCCCACAGTCTACCACTCTACCATTGTTCACAAAGTTGACATGGCTGAGTACTGACTTCATGATCAATCCACCCCAAGCTCCCTAGTGCCCCAGGCTTACGAACTGCTTTTTCTAGTGGAGGACAGGATCCATCTTTGTATACTGGATAGAGACTCTAAGAGCATTTCCCACAGCTGCTTAGTTAGAGGCTAACCTGCAAGACTGGGTCCCAGTGGCCTATAGCACCTCAACATCATTTTTAGTTGATTTTGCCTTGTTTTATTCTTGCCTTTGTTCTGTATACGTGTGCTGTTTGTTGGTTCCCATTTAAGCTACCTGGATGCAAGCCCATGTTTCAGGTAATATTTTTAGGGAGAATTCAGGATACAGCAAGGTCTCTTAGGGAAGCTGACATGCAAACTGTCACCAGCCCAAGGGTAAACAGAAAAGGCCTCCCAACTAAACTAGTATCTCAGCTGAACACTGAAGGATGAACCTGCGGTCAAGGGTAGGGATAGAAGGAGGGTGTTCCAGACCGAGAGGAGACTCTTCTGCCTTCCTGAAAACCTTTTGTCCCTTCTCTACTTGGTGACATCCTACTTATTCTTCAAAACCCAACATCCATTCTTTAAAGTCTTATTTGGATGCTCCAGACATCTATTCTTCCATGAGAACATTCTCAGTCATGCATTGCAGTATCTGACCTACAGTTTACACAGAGCCATCTGGACAGCAATCAAAATGATTCCCAGGCTTTCCACTAGGTACTTACTGCTGCCTTAAAAATTGCCTCAAAAGTTAACAGCTTAAAATAC
Source organism: Peromyscus leucopus (assembly GCF_004664715.2). Lineage (NCBI taxonomy): Eukaryota > Metazoa > Chordata > Mammalia > Rodentia > Cricetidae > Peromyscus > Peromyscus leucopus. The sequence continues at coordinate 135,613,471 of NC_051066.1, forward strand.
TTTATTATGCCAGGCGGTGGTGGCATATGCCTTTAATCCCAGCACTCAGGAGGCAGAGGCAGGTGGATCTCTGTGAGTTGGAGGCCAGCCTGGGCTACAGAGTGAGTTCCAGGAAAGGCACAAAGCTACACAGAGAAAACCTCTCTCGAAAACAAAACAAAACAAAGCAAACAAACAAACAAAAACCCCAACAACAACTTTATCATATCATGATTTTTTATGGGTCAAGAAGTCAGGCACAGCCTAGCTGGAATCTCAACTACATTCAAGGTGTAAACTGGGGCTGGGGACTCAGCTGAAGGCTGACTGGGGAGAAGATTGGCTTCTAAGCTTATATATGTGGCCTGTATTAGTAGGATTCTCTAGAGGGACAGAATTTATAGAATGCATACACATATATATATATTTACACACACACAGACACACACACACACACACACACACACACACACACACACACACACACACGATATATTAGAGTGGCTTACATGCTGTAGTTCAGACTGTACAATAATGGCTGTCTCTTAAAGGAAGGGCCCAGAATCTGATAGCTATTTAGTTCTCGAGGCTAGCTGTCTCAGCATGTCTTTAGTCTATGTTAGAATCCTAAAGAAGTAGATTCTAATACCAGCAAAGGAATACCTCAGTAGCAGGGTAGATGGACTTGCCAGTGAGAGTGAGGGCAAGCAGGCAAAAATAAAGAAATTTTTCTTCTCCATGTCCTTTTATGTAGACTGCCACCAGAAGGTGTGGCCCAGATTTGGAGTTGTTCTTTTGATCTCAATTGATCCACCCAAGGCAATCCTTCACAGGTGAGCCCAGCTGCTTGGGTTTTAGTTGATTCCAGATGTTGTCAAGTTGACATTCAAGGTGAACTATCACATGGTCCATGGCAGGATTTAGTCCATTGTCATGTGGACCTCTAGAAGAGCAATGTGGCATCTTGCTTCATTGGAGCAAGTATATACAAATAGTCAGTGGGCCTGGAGTGCACGAGAGTAAGATGGAGTTTGGTCCTTTGTCACCTATTTATAGCAGTGATTCCTTTTCTTGGGGATTTTATTTGCCAAAGGCCAGTTACTAGGTCCTGTCAACACCCAAGGGGAGGTTATATAGGAATTAAGTTCCAGTGAGTAAGGGTCAAGCTTCAGATTCAGGAAGAACCTAAGGGCTGAAGAGATGGCTCAGGGGGCAAGATGTCCTCTGACCTCTACACATGTGTTATGATGCTCACACCCCTCCTCCACACATGAACATGATTTTAAAAAAGAATCTAGAATCTGAGCTTTTTTTTTTTTTGCAATCTTATTATATTCATGGGTTATTAAGCTCTGACGTGTCCTAGAATTGCCCAGGGAACTTGAAAGCATCAGATGCTCAGGCTGTTCATAAGGCTCCGGGGTGGAGTCTGGTGACAGCACTTTGAGAAAGCTGGCAAGGTGATTCCAATGTGTAGCTAAGCTGGATGATCTCTTATGTGGCCAGCCCTCAGGGAACTGTGGCTTCTATATTCACACCCTTCCCTCTGATCTGGGTGGGGCTGTGTCTTGCTTTAATCTGCAGAGCCCAGAAGATGCTTTAGTCACAGCACATACCTGTTGGTGATGTCTGTTTGCTTTGTTGGGGATCCCTGAGCTGCCATGTGAGAGGTGCGCCAGCCTCTGGAGAGACAGTCAGGAGAGACACTGAAAAATGTGTGGATGATATTGAAAGCCATTGCATGTTTAAGGTGATTTGGCAGCATTTTTTTCCAGTTACTTACTTTTGCTTTTGGACAACTGTCCAACCTGGTTAGGTTTGACTAGGTAGATATTGACGGTGGTCTCTCAGGGGTCTACATTCAATAGGTGCGATGGCTGCAGCTGACTTAATTGGTATGCTGAGGACTCCCCCCCCCCCCATATACACTCTTCCCTGGGACTGAAAGGCAAAAGAGTCTCTGGGTTGGGAAGTCCCAACACCATCCCAGAACAACTTTGATATCAGGTGGCTCATTGGATGGCATCCCTGGGCATGACAGCCATCCCAAGAGGCAATGCTGCTCTACTCATGGGAGCATGTTCAAGGTGGAAGATTCTAATACAGCTAGTTTAGGGTCAGAGAGGCTACATTTCTAACTAGCTCTGGTAGAATGTTGACGGTGCTGGTCCCTGGACCAGAGCTGTGGAGACTGCCAGAGGCATGGCTCAGAGGACCCACCTTGAAAAACATCCTGATGTGTCAGAAATATCTATTCAGACATTCATATCTTTATTCCAAGATTTTTAACTTTATTTAGATCATTTATAGCCTTTGTAAGACCCTCCTAGAAAACCTTACTCCAGAGTAAGAAATCTTTTATTTGGTCACATGACCAGTAGGGACATAATATATGTTTGTTAGAAATAAATGGATAGATGAATGATTAGCTACAGAGCTTACATATATGACATGCATATATACAAAGAACTTTTTTTCAATTTGACTTAGAGATAAGGGTCTTAATGCAAAGTAACCCCCAAAACTGATTGGCCTTCATCCCTCCTGAGTAAGAGAAGATAGGGCTTGGCTGGGACTAAGGACTTCTTAAAGAAAAGCCATTTGGTGCTAAAGGAGGGATAGTCCCACATATATTGATTGAGTGGAGCTGAGGGTAAAGGTAGCCTGAGCTCCCCTAAGATCCAGGCACACACTCTTGCCCTTGAGTTTTCTGCCACATCGGCACTTTGTATGTTTCCAAAGCCCATCTGTGCGGGCAAAAGAGTGACTTCCTGTGTGCAGGGGCGGCCCTGGGAGGCTGGGTCTCCAAGAGCCCGTTTTGGATTATAAGCCTTTGAAGACATCTGCAGGGAGGGGATAATTCATTCCAGAAAAACGGCTCCCTTTGCCATGCAAACCAGAGACCAGGAATGGAAATGAGATTTCTAATTACATGGGGCATTTCAGAGCCACCTGCTGGCTCTGGCATGGCTCAGAGTGGCTGCCATGTAGAGGTGCTGTGGAGTGGACTTGGCCTCTGAGGTTGAGCTGCTGGGAGGCCTTCTGGGTCAGGGCATGAGCTCCAGCCTTCAAAGTCATCTAGCAGCTGCATCCAGCTGGGCTTGCAGGGAGCTGATGCCAGGAAAGGCCTTCTCGGAATTTAGCCTTGATGCCTTCCTGCTGCTTAGAGAGCCCTGGGATCTGTTTCTGAGCTCCTGATACATGCTTTGTCTGCCTAGCACTGGGCTCAGGGGTCCAGCTTGGGGCCCTGAACACTGGTAATAGTTGGGCTTACTGGGAGCACTTGTTCTCACCTCTTCCTGTTGGTCACTCCTGATGGAGGTACACAGTTGGAAGGTGGGGTGCAAGGTGTTTACATGGGGTAACCCCATGAAAGGCAAGAGGAATGGCAGGCTTGGGAAGAAGAAAAGGTCAAATCATGATGCACATCTAGCCTGGAAGGAAGCAAGCTCTGGAGTGATTATAAACCAGTATTGTGTTGGATAATATTTATTTGATTATTAGCAGCATTGTCCTGGGGTCACAGTGACTGGGGCTCTCCTGCTGCTTTGCACAGTCACCGGCCATTGGGTCCTTTAGGAAGGACACACTGGGAAAGATGACCCTTATCTGATATAGACCCCAAAAGCTGACTATTGGGGATCCACCTCCAGGTTGTGCCCCAGCAGGTGGCTGGCTGTGAGCAAATCAATGCAGGAAGTTCTGAGCATCACATACTTCATGTCTGCCGGCATCTTCTTTCATCCTTAGGAATGGAATTTATGTTTCTTATTTCACATTCCTATATACAAATGGCACCAATAGTCACAAATGCCTACATTGTTGTGTGTAGCTAAATTGTCATGGCCCCAAGCTGCTTTATAAACATTTGTGTTCCTGCTCATAGACAAATGCTACTCCCAACCTTAATCAGAGAAGCTTCTCTTTGCCATGAATAGCCATAAACGCAGAGTGGCATGGCTGCTCAAGGTGCTAAGAATAAGTGATGGCTGAGTGCTCAGCCCTAAATAGGATGTTTATACTACCCACTCTAAGGCTCAGGGATCATCGCAGAAGAGAGGATGGAGAGAATGGAAGAGCCAGGGCACGGGGGTGGGAGGTGGGGGGAGGGGGACGACGACGACGATGATGATGATGACGACGACGACGACGACGACGACTGTATGAAATGCTGTCTTCTGGGCTTGGTAAAGCCGTCACAATCATGATCCCACAGCAGCTGGGGTTGCCAATGGATGTGCACAATACTGGGCCTGCCATTAGTCAATTAGGGATCAGGGAGGGGCTCAAGGGGTCCTCCCTCTCTCTCCTGAATTATTGGCTATTGATGGATGCTGGCTGGCAGGGTGGAGCATCATTGAATACCCACAGGTGAACCCACTAGGCTCCAGCAGACATTTTCAAACTTCTGGTCACACAGATGGCTCTGGTTAAACTTAGTGGGGCACAAAACAAAGCAAAAAGACACAAGAAAGGGACTTCTAGGGAAGGGGGTGTGCATGACAGGGGAGGGAGGGATCTAGGGGAGGCGGGTTGAGAGTAACCAGAATGCATTATATATATGTATGAAATTGTCAAGAGCACAGTTAATAAAAATGGACTCAGTGTCTAAAATAATACAATTTTTTCAATGAAACCCCTCTAAAACAGAAAATTGCAAACACATGCAAAACTTACACAAAAGAAAATAGCAAAATATAGTGATCTTCTGTGTGCCAAACACTCACCTTCCACAGTGACCACCTCATTCCAGCTATGCTCTGGCAGTAGTCCCAGCAAGCTGGAGAGCAAAGGTCAGCTTCAGAAGCATTATCTTTCACCTGTTCACATTTCAGTCTCAGCTCTAGAAGGTAAGAAGGGCAGAAACATCAAGCTGAGCCATGATGGGCCTGTTTGTGGTAAATAAAACGAGCTAATTGCAACCAAGCATTCACTACAGTGGCTGGCCCACTGTAGGGATGTGGAAATGCTAGTCAGGTCAGAACACATCTTCTTTGGAGATGGTATATGGAAAAAGGGAAGACTTATTTATGTCTATGTAGGGTGTCAAATAAGAAGCATGGATAGGGTTCTCCTTCATCTTTCACTATTCAGTCATGGAGGCAGTCTGAAGCTGGTGTTCTAGGCAGCCACCACCCGTCAACTGGGTTTACCTAAGAGATGAAAGTGGTTTCTTCCCAATGTCCTAACAGTTAACTACACCAATAAACCTTCCTTCCTTCTAGAACATCTGATAACTGCTACCCAATAAGATGGTACAGGTCTGGACCACTGTGACGCTGCACATCCACTGTGGTTAGATCCCTCTTTTCCATTCACAGTGTGAAGGGGGAGCTACACAGCTTCCCACTAGGAAACATGGGTGAGGTGAAGCAAGCTTTTAAAATCTTTGAGAGTAGGGGCTGTGGAGACAGCTCAATTGGCGGGAGCACTGGCTGTACAAGCATTAAGACCTGAGTTCAAAGCTCCAGAATCTATGTAAAAAGCCGGGCTCAGTCACCAGTCTGGTTCCAGATTCAATGAGAGACCCTGCCTCAAAGGAATAAGATGGAGAGTGATAGAGCAGGGCACACAGTGTTCTCATTTGGCCTCTGTGTGGGTAAGGGTACTTACATATGCATTAACACCTCTCTCTCTCTCTCTCTCTCTCTCTCTCTCTCTCTCTCTCTCGCTCGCGCGCGCGCGCTCTCGTGCTCTCTCGCTCTCGCTCTCTTTCTTTCTTTCTCTCTCTCTCACACACACAGAGGCACACACACACAAAACTACACTCTCTTTCACACACACAAAACAGGCAAGCAAGCAAGCAAACAAACAAATAAATAAATGGAATCTCAAAGAGTGTAATGCTCTGGCATTTAGTACCCACCCCCATAGTATTGTTCTTTTTCATTCTTTGCTTGCTTCTACTTTCTTCTTGGCTTTGCAGATCCTCTTTGGCTTTCTTCCCCAGTCACTGGCTAGTCTCTAACCAGCCTTCCTCACATCGTAATGTAATAATCATATTATACTGAACTCCAACTACTGAGCTAAAAGGAGCTAAAACAGAGGTGTTGATGTGTACACGTGTGTGCATGCACACATGGGAAAGAACTATGAACCTTTGAACATGACCCCATAGTTCACACAATGATGCCTGTTGGTTTTCATTATTATGTTTTTATACTGAGACCCAAACGAGCTAGTGATATCTTCCATATCAGATATCTTAGAGAATGGGGTCAAAGGAGTACGCTTGGGTCCTTACCCTGAGAAATGTGGGATCCTTACAGCAAAGGATATGCTTCAAACTGCATAGCACTTTCCTTCAATGAACATTTGAATTAATGCTTACTGTTCAAAATTCTGGATGAATTGAGTGTGGGGGCAGGTGGCCTGTGTACCATTGGTATGTGGTAGGGAAAAAAATTTGGTGCGTGGAACCCCTGGGACATGAGGGAGACCAATTTAAATAGCACCATGTTATACAAGCAGGCCAGGGTATAATTATACCAGCCCTGGGTATAATTCTACTCCTGAAAGCATTGACATAATATCTGGGAATCACTAGTTATGAAATCCTACATTTTCAAAACCACACTGTCTACTCTATAAAAATGTGGGTCTTGTTTGTCGAAAGCAACTGATAAGATGAATCCTGAAATCTCCGAGGATCAGGCCAAGGTCTATCTTAGACCTGTCGGTCCTGCTTGGTCTTGTGCCAGACCTGAGCCAGGAGAGGTACGAGGGGAAGGGAAGTCTGGCCTTGGCTGGCCCTGCACACAACCCTTCACCCAAATGAAGACAATAATATTTCTGATGTCAGTGGCAGCAGCAGCAAGGTCTGGCTGGGCAGATGCTGCCTGCGAGTGTTCCAGGCGCCACACATACAATTTCATTTTTCATGAGAGTCACACACTGTTTCTAATACAAACGCAAGGATGCTCAGATGGCAAGTGATTAAGCAGGGATTCCACTGAGACCTCTGAGCTCAGCTTCTCTCCTTCTTCCTTGTTCAGGTTGGCTCTTCAGCCTGATGCTTCCACAATCTGCAGGCTGGCCCTCAATGTGAATATCTTTCCTTTCATACCTCGAAGACGACCCAGCTAGGGAGACACACCTCAGCACAGGCACATGATTTCAAGTGGTCAAAACAAAGCACAACAACAACGTCAACAACAAAACAAACTTATGTTTGAACAGCAGAAAGCTTTGCTTGTTTTTCTGTTCTAAAACGCCACTGATAAGGACAGTCCTCAGGCAAGACTTGATAGGCGAAGAAGTCAGGAATGAGAGTATTGGAAATAGAAGAAGTATAGGGCTACTGTAAAAAAAAAAAAAGAATTAAAAATGAAAAATAAAACATCATGTCAATTATTTGAAAACTTAGATAAATTTTTTCCCTAAAACGTTATAGATGGTCAAGTTACCTAAAGAAGAAGAGGAAGGAGAGGAGGAGGAGGAGGAGGAGGAGGAGGAAGAGGAAGAGGAAGAAGAGGAAGAAGAAGAAGAAGAAGAAGAAGAAGAAGAAGAAGAAGAAGAAGAAGAAGAAGAAGAAGAAGAAGAAGAAACAACTCAGGTGCCTGTTGTTGGGTGGATAGGTATGGAGTGTTTATTTTTTAACAAAATTTGAAGGAACCATGATAGAATAATATTGGTTAAATCTGGGTGGTGGGCATGAAATTTTGTTATATTATTCTTGTAGTTACAGAAATATTTGAAACATTTCACAATTTAAAGGACAAATTTAATTAACTTTAATGGAACACATGCCTTCAATTCAACAATAAGAAATTCACAAAGCTTAAAGTAAGTTTTTTGAGTCTTCCTTACTCCTAACTATTACTTCCCCTGCCTCTCCATATATATATATAGTCTTCAATTAGCAAAAATGCTATTATATATTCTGTGATATGCATGTCTCAGTAATAAGAAATTGAAATTAAAAAAATAAAATTACAGGTATGTCTGTATTGCCAATAGGGGTATGTTCTGAAAAATGCATTGTTCCTTCATTGTACTTACACTATAGTGTACTTACTCAAAACAAGAGGGATATGGTATGTCTAGTCTATAAGATATTGTGGAATCATGGACCTGAGTGTGGTCCACTATTGACTGAAATAGTGTTATATAGCACATGACTGTAGTTCACCTTAGTGGCCAAGAGTTCTGGTTCTGGAATCAAACTGTCTGGGTTCTAAGTCCATCTCCATTTCTTGCTAGATTTGGACCTTTTGTAAACCTCAGTTTTTCCATCTATAAAAGTAATGATGATAATATTTGGTAATAAAGAAATTCAATTATTCAATAAAGCATATAGTATGTGACAGAATGCACCATAAGGTAGTTATGTTTTTGCATCAACACTTGCCATTTTAGATATAGAGCAGAGTATAAGCCAAGTATGGTGGTATACTCCTATAATTTCAGCATTTGGAAGACTGATCCAGGAAGATCCTGAGTTCTAGACCAGTCTAGAGATAGTGAGATCCTGTCTCAGAAAAACAAAACAAAACACAAAATACAGATATTTGGAAGACAATTGAGCAGTCCCCAAATCAGAGGGATCCCTGAAGCAGAGAAATCTTGCCATAGTTGGGCTGATCCTTGAGTACCTGCTGCCAGTTCCTAACAAAGTGCAAAAATTCCGCAAGCAAGGAAGAGGCTGTTGAGTTCCACAAAATAGCTGCCTGTCACTCTGTGTCTGATGCTCTTCAGAACAGGTGCTGTAATATAGCAAGAAACTGAGCTTCCAAGTGATGTGAAAGTCAAGTGACAGGATAGAGAGGACATCCACGTTTCCCATTCTCACTTTCCAATACAGGATAGAGTTCTCAGACACAGGAACTTCTTAGTCCTACTCTCTGGGTAAAGCCAGCCAATTGTGTGGTGACATGCTGAGAAATGAGAGGAGAGGAAAGGGTCCTGGTGCATGTTCCCTGACATCTTCAATGCCTGTTTTTCCTGGGAGCAGTATTTAAATCACTATTTATTATGGATTCTGTCTTCTTTTGGCCCTAAGAATTTTACTGTGATAGAAATCTTTAGAGGTACTGGTAGATTCAAACTTGGGTCTTTGTACCATGTCCCAGAATAAAGTTATAACTTCAACACTGACACCTGGATTTATAGGTCATTAGGGAGGGGATGATATGAGTTTTAAAGATTCAAAATCTTAGTTCTAGAAAGAAAATAAAATCTGGAAAGGTTTTGAGTTTTCTCACAATGCTCAGAGAGGCTCTGGCCATCATGGGGAGATGCTAAAACTTTTGAAATAATGAATAATATTAATTTGAATTTCTTAAAGATAATCTTGTCTCTAATTCATTTTATCATGCTGTTTGAAATCTCTTATGTGTACCATTGAATTAGATACCCTTTATAAAGAGGTGAGAAAAAGCATTGGTAAGCCTGTTTTCCATTCAGGGGAATAGACCTACCCTGCAAGTCCATCATCACACTATTGGGCTGGCTCAGCCAGACTCATCTCCTGTTTGAACCACATGGGGAAGAATTCCATCGTCAAGCTCTCTCCTGTCCTTACACTAACACAAGCTGCATGCAAACATTAAAGTTGAAGTTTCAGAAGTCATCTCATAGATTTAAAATTTTAAGTGATGAAAATGAAAAAAATGATTTCTAAAAGTTAAAACAATAACATTTGTGTAAGTTTTGATTCTATTTATTTATTTTTCCTTTTATTGAAAATAGATTTTTTTCTCACATAATATACCCTGATTATGGTTTGTTTCTCTTTACTCCTCCCAGACATCTTGCTCAGTAATTTTAGACTCACGTAAACATGCAAAATATAAAAAAACGCCTGTATTCCAATATCCTCCCACTCAGATATTCCAAATGTTAGCATTTTTATTTTTATTTCATCATGTTTCTTCTCTATACATCTTTATTATTTTCTATGAACCATTTTGATGAGTAAGATGTAGACATGACACCTGGGCCCTAAATACGTTACTATGCATTTCCTAGTGACAAGGGCATTATCAAACATCCGAACCAGGGGCTCAGCCAGCAGTAGGGCGGTGTGTTTTAAAAACAAATGTTGTCAATTTGACTCCCTGCACTTCACTGTCAGCTTCTTTAGTTGCCTTTTCGCTGCATTACTTGCTCCATCTTTCTTTGTCTTTGACCTTAACATTTTTGAAAATGCACATTTTACAGTTGTTCTCCCACTTGCTTATAGTTTTTTCTCAATTCTATAATCTTACAAGTCTATTTAATTTGTAAATGAGTTTTTATAAATTACCTGACTCAGTGCCAGGTTCATAGTCCATAGTCAGCTCTACGTAACTATTTGTTAAGTTTGTTTTCATGCTTTTTTAAAAAAGTTACACAGAGTTGGCCAACTTAAGGCTATTGGATAGTTGAGCGTGAAGACCTGCCATTTTTGGAATGCCTGAATATTGACAGCTTTGTTTCAATTGCTAGAGTTTTCTGAAGCATGTTTCCCACAGTAACTATCAGTGTTTACATCCCTGTTTCAACACTTCATGAGAAAACAAAAATGAAATATCCCACTAGGTCATCACACAGATTCCAGCATATGGAAAAAGACGGTGGTGTCCAAGCTGACTTACTTGGCAAGGCCAGCTCATTGCTGGCTGTTCAAGAATCCAAATATTATGTCTGGGAGGCTATTGGAGTTGTTCTGTATAAATGAACTAGATGTATAAGGCACCCGTATAGCCTATTAATAAAAGCTTCGGACTTTCTGCAAATAGCAGCAAGGTTGGTGTGGGATTCGGTGAGATATTCAGCCTAATGCCCCTCAGAGATTAAGTATTTTCTTCTTCCCAGGACAAACCCCAAGAAGCACAAGGTCAGGTTCCTCATGCTGTCATACAAATGGGATGCAATGTGCTCTATTCTGAGCCTTTGTTTTTCTGTTCTTATCTGGAGACCTTTCTCCAGCTCTCTGCCACTTGCTCTTTTGACCTGTGTTGACTTGCAGACTCACAGCTCCTGGGTCCTCTCTACCATAACTGTCTTTGAAAAGGATACTGTCTTTTCCTTTTCAAACCCCTTGGCAGTATTTCCATTCTATGTGATCTAGTCTGTTACCAAATAAGAGGTGGATTTTCTGTTTCCTACCCTATATCCTGTTCTCCTAAAATGTTCTGCAAATTCTTTGAGACAGGTCTACTTGGAGATACATTAATTTTTTTTATAAGTAAAGATCTTTTTTTAAAAAATGTTTTATTAGTCCTTTGCTCAAAACACCTCCAGATCTACCTTCTCTTCCCTACCAACCCAATTTTGTATTTTTTCTCTCCTCCCTCTCTCTCTCTTTCTCTCTTGTGTAAAAACCCATCAAGTCTAATTTAAAGTTGGAAATCTTTGAAAATTTATTTTAAGAATATATTTAAGGATGGACCATGAATAAAGATATTTTAAAATCATATTAAACATACCCCTGAGCTAATATTTACCTACAGGTTACCTCCAATTATTTGCCAATTACTATGCTAAGTGTTTCATGCACATTATTTAATTTGATCCTTACAGGAACTCCTTGACGCTCTGAACAGTATTGCCGTGTTAATGGAGTAAGAAGAGGAGGCCCAGGCAGGTCAAGTGAACCTCCCAGGGCCATGCAATCAGTGCTCAAAGGCCAAGTGGGGATTGGAGTCCTTTCATTCTGACCTTAGCTACTATATGTCCTGTCTCATCACCAAAGGAAAGAAGAAAAAACTATTATGAAAATGGAAGAAAAAAATAAAGTTTATTGTAGTGGGTAGCCATTCCAGCTTGGATCTGGAAGTTCCAATCCCCATTGAGACTCTGGCAACTGTCACGCCTACGAGGCGGGGCCAGGGGAGGCACCTGGAGACCCGAGAGCTGCATGGGCAAGTGCTCTCTCTGTGCCAGGACCCTGAACGGTGGAGGTGGACAGAGCAGAGCTCCAGAGAACACCCCTGGACTGCGATACACCTTCCCCAGACCCTGCGACCTACCTTTCCCTTTTTGTAAGTTGCCCACTAAATAAATCTTCCTTTTAACTAAGTGGAGTGGCCTTAATAATTTCACCAATAGTTTATTTAGCATGAATCAGCATTTATCGATTATCTATCGTGTGCTGGGCACCATTGGACACTCTGTTACTTATGGCATGGCCCTGGAAAGCAAGTGGGTACTACCAACTCTGTTTTGTGAGTGAGGATATTAGGGACCATTGCTATTAAGAAATGCACTCATGGACTCATATCTCAGGGGTGTAGGTTTCCACTACATTAAAATGCATCTGGGAAGGCCATGCCCTGATCCTTTTCACCAGTCTCCCAAAACTCCAACTCTCAAAGAGACTTTAACTCTACAGCACAGTCATTTTTGCCCTAAAAGCTCACAGCCTTCTGATGCCTTTCATTGTCAGCAAGTCCTAGGAGAGCCTTGCAGGAAAGGCTACTGGGCAGGGCAGTGAGTGATGGAAGGGTGGTGGTGTTCTCTAGCCTGCCCTCTCTGTCTGGCCCTCCCCAATGAAGGCTGTGGCTACAATGGCACACCGGGGCATACTCCAGTCTTCCCAGAGAGTAATGTTCTGCTCAGGGCTGATAGAAGACTCTGTGGCTGGCCCAGCCGAGGTATTGGAGAAAGATCCATCACTCCTGAGTGATCGGTGACCCACAGGTACCACGGGTGGAACCTCATGACCAGTCACTCAATTACCAGCTCAGTGACATGTTTATAAGGGTGAACTTTAGAGTGCTATTAGGGAGCAGACAGATGAACTATGGCTGTGCCTGCAGGGCAGCGCTCACCCAGCCCCACTGCCTCTGCAGACCCATTACCCAGTAATTAGGGGAGTTTTAAGTAGGAAGCAAGGAGTTAAATTATTGCTTGGATTAGCGCCTCACTTGTCACTGTGGAAAGTGCTGCTTTGGGGAAAGAGGAAAGAGTGTGGGAAGGAAGACAAGAATAGAGGATGGTGGGTGACAGGGAAGAAGAAAGAAAGGGAAGGTGTGTGAAGAAGTTCTGAGAAATGGACCTTCGAGATGAGAACTTCATTTCTTTTCAGCTGGTTTCTGTGACAGGGATGACTGCTGAGAGATACCTGGTCCCTGTGTCACAGCATCTGCTTGGACTACTGTAGCTCATGGGGGAGATGAAAGCAACAGCACCTGTGATGATAATTACTAATGATTTATTGTATACTATGGGCTGGGAACTGTGCTGGGTAATGTCCATGCACCATCAGCTCATTTGATTGCCCCAACACAGGGGAGATGGCCAGCTAGCACTGTGATATCACTCACCGGGTGAGAACACTGGACCGGTTCTGTGTAACTTGGCAACAGATGCGGGGGTTCAGATTCTTGAGCATCTTGCCGTGAAGCTTAGTGTCTTCACAATGCTGGTGTGATGGCTGGTTTTAGTAGTCAACTTGTGAATCACCTAGGAAAAGAGTCTCAATGAAGTATTATCTAGATCAGGCTGGCCTGTGGACATGTATGTGGGAGATTGACTATTAACGTTCATTGATGTGTGAGACCCAGCTTTAAAGTGGGTAGAGGTATTCCCTAAGTTTGGGTCCTGGGCCATATTAAAAGGAGAAAGTGAAGTGGGCATGCGTGCATGCATTTATTCCTCACTCACACTCACTGCTCTTGACTGTGGATGAGGTGTGACCAATTGCTTTAAGTCCCTGCCATTGCCTTGATTTCCCTGCAGTGGTGGATGGTAACCTGGAATTTTGTGTAAAATAAAGTCTTTATCCCCATGTTGCTTTGGTCAGGGTATTTTATCATAGCAGCAGATAACAAAACTAAGACAGCTGGGTTGCTTCACACTTAGTTTTAGCTTTTTTTTTTTTTTCTGATTTCTACCCTCTATGTTAATGGTTTTCAACCTTCCTTATTTTGTGACCCTTTAATACAGTTCCTCATGTTGTGGTGACTTCCAATCTTAAAATTATTTTGTTTTTACCCTATAACTATAATTTTGTTAGTGCTATGAATTGTAATGTGAATATCTGATATGCAAGATATCTGATATGCGCCCCACAGATTGAGAACTGCCACTCTATATCCTTGACCCATCTCCAGAGAAAGACTGTTAACTGCTGTTAATTTTTACTGTCTGTGTAGCTTTCCTTATGGAAGCTATCGAAGATTGGGTAGATGGTACCACACAATGGGCTGTTTTACCTCCCTCTCCTGTTTTTTAAATACTTAACTGGTGGGGCTTGTACCCACTTCTTCTCTTCTCCTGAAATATTTTGAGGCAAACCTCAACTATCATATCATTTCACCTCTGAATATTTAAGTATCAAAGACAGAGATTAACCTTAAAAAATAACCAATATGTTTTTGATTATTTTGATTACCATTCAGTCGGTTTGAGTTTCCTAATTTATCATATAATTTTAGAGATAAATTTTTGCTCAACTAAAGATCCAAAATGAAGTCTATACATTGCAAATGGCTTGTGGATCTGTTAAGTTACTTTTAATCTCTTCTTTTTTTTTCAATGTTCATTTATTTATTTTTTTTGTAGTAGTCTTAAAGGATTATGGGACTGGAGATATGACTTAGTGCTTAAGAGAACTCATTGCTCTTGCAGAGGACCCAGGTTTAGTTCCCAGCACCCACATGGCAGCTCACAGCCAGCTGTAACTCCAGTTCTAGGGGTCCAATTCCTTCTTCTGATCTCTGAGGACACCAGGCACACACATTGCTCACATACAGAAATACAGGCAAAGCACTCATACACATACAAATGAATCTAAAATATTTTTTATTACAGAAAGAATTTCCCAGTTTCTTTATCAGTTATCTTCATAGGATTTTGAGACAGAATTTTACTTTATAGCCCAGGGAAACCTGCTTGGGCCTCAAACTCACAGAGATCTTCCTGCCTCAGTTTCTAGAGAACTAGGATTACAAACACCAACTGCTGTGCCTGGTCCTGTCTACACCTTGGTGGCAGCCTCTTTGGTTTGACATGCCCTTTGCACCTGGCATTTCTAACAAATCAGATTAGTAACTAGGTTTAGATTTGACCAAATTCAGGTTTGGGCTGTTCATTTATTTTATTTTGTTTATTTTATTATTTACTTATTTACTTGTAAGAATATTTCATGGGTTCCAGGTATCCAACCTTTTGACATTGTGACCTGGTGTTGCCATCTGCAGATGTGTTGGGCCCCATCCACAGCTGTCAGGGAGGCCTGTGGCTCGTGGCCTACAGGTTGGACATGGCTGGCAGATTCTGTGTATTCTAACTAGGAAGTCTAGCTGATGTCCATCAGTGTTGGTAGCCATGCTGTTTGTTTTCATTCACAATAAAGATAACAGCTTTGCCGGGCGGTGGTGGCGCACGCCTTTAATCCCAGCACTTGGGAGGTAGAGCCAGGCGGATTTCTGTGAGTTCGAGGCCAACCTGGACTACCAAGTGAGTTCCAGGAAAGGCACAAAGCTACACAGAGAAACCCTGTCTCGAAAAAACCAAAAAAAAAAAAAAAAAAAAAAAAAAAAAAAAAAAAAAAAGATAACAGCTTCGTTCCTTTCCTAGTAATTATCTGAATCACATTTTTTTTTTTTTTTTGGTTTTTCAAGACAGGGTTTCTCTGTGTAGCTTTGCGCCTTTTCCTGGAACTCACTTGGTAGCCCAGGCTGGCCTCGAACTCACAGAGATCCGCCTGCCTCTGCCTCCCGAGTGCTGGGATTAAAGGCGTGTGCCACCACCGCCCGGCCTGAATTACATTTTAAAGAACATCTTTCCCTCATAAATTACTTATCATCACAAGATAGGGTTTAAATGGAAAAATAAGTTCCGGCTTGACCCCTTTATGTTCTAGTTTTGGAAATAATAAATCGGTTTGTTCCTCTATGTGGGGCACCAATGAGCTCACTTTGTTTTTACTGTCATTTTGCACCCATGGACTTGAAAGTTCTTTCCTGTTTGTTTTGAGACAGGGTCTCATGGAGCCTGGGACAGCCTTGAACTCCTGATTCCCCTGCCTCCTACTCTCAATGCTGGGATTACAGGTGTGCAGCACCAAACCTGACTTTAAAATTCTTGAAGCTATTATTCACATTAAGATCCAAATTCTAGTGTCTGGCCAGTGGGAGACAGTACGAGTTGATTTCTGAGCATTATTTATTTATTAACTAGCTAATTAATTAATTTTGTAATAGGATCATACTTGTTTTTAAATTTAGCATCTATTCACCGTATAAAGTTATAGTGTTCATTGTGACCTTTAAAAACATGCATATCATGTACTTTTATGAAATTCATTTCCCAACAACCTCTCTTCTCTCTTCACATTGGTTCCCTTTCTCTCACCAAATTATTCTCCTTCTACTTCCATGTCTTAAAATCTAGATTCTGCTTATGAGGGGGAAAAAACATGCAGCATTTGTCTTTCTGAGTCTGGCTTATTTTGCTTAACATGATGACTTCCAGTTCCATCCATTTTTCCTGCAAATGACATAATTCTGTTCTTGTTTATGACTGAATGAAAACTTCTTGTGCCCATGCACACCATATTTTCTTTATTCATTCATCTGTTCATGGCCACTGCTACAATCTTGGTTAACAACATTCATCTGCTAAGGCTAAAGGCTTGGTTTTGACCCTGGGCTGGTTTGAGTTGGAGCCCTGGCTCTCTGTGTCCTGGGCAGAGTTACATAGAGACACACTGGGTAGATTCTTATCCTCTTTCAAGTACAATCAAGGAGATGTGTCTGTGCTGTTGAAATTACAGACATGGAGCCAACCTAAGTGGGAGACTCATGAGAAGCCAGGCTTCTTACCATGCGGAGAGGCCCAGAATCACCTCAAGGTCTGTTCTGCCTGAGGAGCTTGCACTGACATGTTAAGAGCGGGCACAGGATATCTGATCTTTTGGGAAAACACAGCTGCCCGACCGCAACTTCTTCCCAAAGCTAGGCTGCATCTGTGTCCTCTCCTGAAGTATTACTCTTTTCATCCATATTTCTTTTCACCTCAGACTCCAAACTTTGATTTCCTCTGGTATTTATAGTGGCACCCGTGGTTTCTCAAAGTCCAACAGGCATGCTCCAGGGTGAAGATGTTTTCATAGCGCCCGGATAGATTTGTGATCCACCAATGAGCAGTTGACTCAGATGAAATGAAACCAGAGGGAAAGTAGACCTCATTTTCTTGGTATTTCTTTTTCCTTTCAGGAAAAGGGAGGTCATCAACTTCAATTTAAAGTCTTTTATCCCTTTGCCATCCGAACCTGATCACTGAATACGTCTCAAACACATACTATGAGCCAGACCATGTACAAGGCAACTAGGGTATAACAAAACCAGATGTGGTCCCCATCTTCTAGGAGAGACAGAAGAGAGCAGAGAGAATATATTTTTATAGAAACTTGTGAAATTATATCTAGTGTTTTGAGATTAAGCTTATGTTAGTGTAGGGGACTTGACATAGTGAGCAAAGGCATCCAAAAGTAAATGATCTGGAGAAGTTAGTGAAACTAGTTATAGAGCGGTGGGAAGGGAATTCAAAGCATGGCCCAGCAGTGGGAACTCAGCGTGGATCCTATACAGTGAAATGAAGGGAGCCAGAGGAGCCAGAGAAGACTGACTGACTGTGGAGGACACCGCAGGTAATGAACCGAGTGTAGAAATCAGTGACCACAAGGCAGGACCTCAGAAGCTGCTCAGATGTGTGTTGTATACTCTAATGGCATATAGATGTGAGAACCCCTAACTAGCATGAGCCCTTCCTTCCAAGATCCCCAGTACATGAATAGCACAAACACTGTTTAAACTTATTTGCTGCACAAGGAAACTTTTGGAATGTTCTGAAATCTCCCAGCTTAGATATAAAATAAACTTGGTAAAACGATTTCTTAAGTTTGTCAACAGCCCTGAGATGTATGGCATCGCTAATAAGGGACTAGGAAGCTACAAGAAACGATTTTTACTACACTGCAACAGAGTGAAAGAGTTTCTTCATACTCTTTGCAAAATGACATCACTAGCTCATTATAATATGAAGAGGCCAATACCACCAGTGAAAGGTGGTAAAAACTATTACAGAGTTGTGCTAGTGTGCAATTGATAAAAGACTGTATTTTACAGTTTCAACCCATCTGCCCCTGTCAGTCATTGACCTACAATGAGTCCACCATTCTGTTTCTGGGATTACAATTTTGAAGCAAAAATCCTTTCCAGGTCTTTCTACCTCTTGGTGTAAGGGGACATATCAGGCCCTCAGAGATGGTCTCATTCCTTGGATCTCAGTGCTGGGGCTCAGTCACATGGAGGAGGAGTGTGGTAGACAGAGGGTGGGACTCTGTCCTCTCCCCTCTCATTCTCATGCAGGATCTTCATATTCTAAAGGAAACCAGACAAAAGACTGTGAAAGATCCGCATGAAGACAGTGATTGACACAGACAGCAGCAGACGGCCTCAAAGACAGACAATCACCTTAATAGCAAGCTAAATGGAAGCATCCCCGCACCATGGCAAGAAATGCAAAGCAGGGGACATCTGTAAGGTTGTCAATAGGTCCCACAGATTTTTCTTTTGGAGTGGAACATTTCAAACAATTAATGCATTCACATTATTAGAAAAACTGTATGCATGGGTGACTATGGGCAATAGTCACATTCATGAGTAATTTCTTTGGAAATTAGATCCAACAGTGATGATAGATTCTATGCCCTCTTGGTTATGTTCTGTTTATATGTAGAAAATTAAACAACGATAAGTTCTCCCCTTTGCTCTACAAAGGTCTCAATGTTTATTGTATGGGTGCTGCTATCCAAATTTATGTTCTCATGCTTGGGTGATAGACACTTTACCAAATAAGACATGTCCCCCAGACCCTGAGCTCAGTATCTTAAGCATATTCTACAATGTTGTGGTTTCTTCTTCCTTTAGGTTCAGATGTCCCTATGAAGACCTCAAAAGGACATCCCCCTGCCACTCATACACTCATCCATACTCCTGTGCATGTGAAGACCCTTCCCCCCATAATAATTGACTATCATTCCAGAACTTATAGATCCCCTAGTGTTTTGTGTCAGGACCTTTTCCCTAACACCTTGAACAGGACAGGTACCAGGTTCTTGCAGACTTTTTTCTTAGCTTGTATTGGGTTATTAACTAATTATTGCTTGTAAAGCCCTTGGGAAACACCAAGAGCTTATTCGGTTATTCTTATTCGTGCTAAGTACGGTTATTAGTGAAGCCTTGATTTTAGATCAGAGCCAGGAAGTTCAGAAATAAGCAAACAATGGCAATACAGGGAGGTAGGCAGCTAAGGGACATGTACCATGTATAATCAGACTCCGCACGGTTCTCAAAGGCTCTTCAGTTCACTCTTTGCTGCGTCTGTCCTTCCAAGGAGCTTACACTGTTTTAGAGAAAAGTGTCCATTACAAATTGATTGATTTTCTGAGTGTCCCCTCTTCCATCACCCCCGTGTCTCATCTTTCAGAGTCTGTTTACCTTCCTTATTCCAAACACTTTCCTCACAGAGGATATTGTCTACTCCTCCTTAGGGGAAACAGAAGATCCACCTGAATTGCTTTACTGTCACCCCCAAAGTTTCTATCACTTCCAGTCTCTCCTCCTTGACATCACTTCTCAGAGGATATGTGGCCTTTGTTTTGAGGGAGATATCCCCTGCCCCCATTTCCCTTTCCCTATACCCCTCTCAGACAAGATTTCACTCTTCAGCCCCGCTAAAGTGGTGTTTTTATGGGTACCACCATGTATGGTTGGTTTAATGCTCTCTTGTCACCATTTAAAAATTGCAAGTAACTTCCAAAAAGACTCCACATTTTTATTTTGCATTGGGTCCCACAAATCATGTCCCCAGTCCTGATTTCCTCCAACTGAATATTCTATGTACCCTGACCAGTTACACCCATATATGTTGCTTCAAAGTCTTCTTTCCAGTCATAATATTTCATCTTTTAGTATTCCGACTGTATGGTGACACCTTTAAGCCTATAATTTACTCATCTGAAAAAAATTGGATAGTGTTCCCTGCATCACTACAATCACCTATAATGACCCTCATTCCTACACTGGGAATTTTTGCTTGTCAGGGATAGACACTCCGATTAACTTGAGTGAAAAAAGGAGATGTATTGCATTACATAAACCAATTGTGGAAGAGATAGAAATGAATCTGGCCAGGAGGACAACTGGACGCTTAGATGTGACCACCATCTTGCCTTCATCTCTGCTCCTTATGATACACTTTCCTTGCTCTTCACTTTCCCCATTTAATGGAAATTTATCTGTCAGACAGGGCTGCAGCAAAGGCCTGTACCCAAGATAAAAGAGAAAAGGGGTCAGTGACTCTGGTTTCAATAGACACAAAATCTCCGGAAGTATTCTAATGGGCTCAACTTGAGTCACACATTTATTCTTGGACTAGTGGCTATGGCCAGGGAATTGGGGGGCGGGGATCTGATTGGTTTGAATCTCATTGTTGATGCTTTCTGAGGGAAAGATGTCCACTGTAAAGGAAAGAGATCAAACAAGGGCCACCCAGTCCCTTTCAACCTTGTGCCTGTCCTCTTTTCTTCCCCATTCTCTTCATGACAATGGCATTGTGAAGCCACCTGTTTAGAAAGTTGCTTTCACTCATCTTTCTTCCACTTACCATCCCCTCCCTGTATTCTCAAAGGTCTTCTTAAACCACTCTCGTCTCTGTCAACACAGTCTGCTTTGGGCACAATCTGCAGGCCAGTGTTCAACTACCTCCCCGTTCACTTTTGTTTGTGGGTCTTTTTAGGAACACTTTATTCCTTTGTTTTGTACTTAAAACATTTCTCTGTGCTTCGTGCTCCATGCCTTTCATACCAGTCTTCCTAGCTCTCTTCTTTTGTTGACCTTTGTTGCCTTAGTTCTGAACTTTTGTCTTGGTCTTTCCCAGCAATAGCTCTTCTTATTCTTGCTCTCTCATGCCTATTGGTACCATCTGAAGATTCAGTTATCTAGGAAAGAAAAGGTGGTGCACTGGGTTTAGACCATAGCATTGGAGATTAAGAAAAAATTAGACTATCAAAGATTATTAAGTAATAGGATCAGCTGTACCCAAAGACAAGTTGGTAATGGAGAACAAGATAGAGATTCTGGAAATGTCTTTTGGATTTCTGGTTTAGAAGTTGGTTGAAGAATGGGACCATTTATATTCCAGCCCAAGAGCAGTGTGTGTACATGGAATTGCACACTAATGCTTGTAGATCTATGGATAATTTTCTAGGAGTATATACATATGTCCCCATGTGAATGCATGCTTATATGGTTATACTTTGTGTGTATATATGAACTTGTAAACATTTAGTGGTATGGGTAACCTATCCTATGCACTAAGATATGTGTGTGTATAGGGATAGTGGGGAAATGAAGGTGTTCCCGTATCTCCACATTAAAGAGGCCCTGAGTTCCCCAATCCATGTGTCTTGCAGATGGATTCTGAGGGATAGCCCTTGGGCACAGGGGACTCAGCAAATACATTATCACTAGTGTGCTAAGGATTTTAGAACTCATTCAGCATAGTATTTGCTTTATTAGATCCAGCTATAAAATGCAGCTAACTTTAGTTGCAAGAAGCACATAGTTAGTACATGCTGGCTGCTGAAGAACAAAAGAAGAAAGGTTTAATATTGGAGAAATTATTTTGGCCACTCCACGTAGTTAAAAGGATATTTATTTAATGGCGTAACTCACAAATTAAATGAAAGGTAGGTCGCAGGGTCTGGGGAAGGTATATGGAATCCAGCGGTGTTCTCCGGAGCTCTGCACAATCCACCTTCACCGTTCAGCGTCCCGGCACAGAGACAGCTCACAGAGAGCACTGGCCCATCCAGCTCTCTGGTCTCCAGGCGCCTCCCCTGGCCCCGCCTCGTAGGCGTGACAGTTGCCAGAGTCTCAATGGGGGTTGGAACTTCCAGATCCAAGCTGGAATGGCTACCCACTACAGTTTAGTTTTTTCTTCTTTCTAGAATCTTCCTTTCTTGTCCCTCTCTGAACTTTTGTCAACATGGAAAAATGTGTTTATGAAGTGTTTGACATTTATTTATTTGTTTGTTTATTTACTTATCACTGTGTGTGCATAGGTGTACACATGTGTGTGGGTGTGCATGCACATGTGTGTACATGTGTATATAGTTCCGAGGACAACTTTGGATATCATTCCTCAGGAGCCATCTACCTTTTTTTGAGGGTGGGGTCAGGGACTCTCATTGGCTTAGTGTTTACTGGTTGGGCTAGAGTGGCTGGCCAGTCAGCCCCACCCACCTTCGTGTCTCCGTCTTCCTGGTGATGGGTTTGCAAGCACATGCTGCCGGATGTCAGTTTCTCTGTACTGGGTTTTCAGACTGAAGTCAGGTCCTTGTGCTTGTGTAGCAAGCATTTACTGACTGAGCCACCTCCCCAACCATGTCGGGTATTTATTACTGTTTTCTTGTCAAGTTGCAGCTTCAAGGAATGGCCAGCTTGGCCCTTCTGGTCACTGGAGCTAAAGAATTGCAGCTTTGAGACAACATGGGGTGAAGGAGGTGTTTCTGACTCAACTCCTTGAAAGGGTGGATGTAGAGAAGGTCTTAAAATCACCAAGCTTTGAATTGTCCCACCTTTTTCTCCCTTGCTGTGAGTACTCTGCTCATGGCCAAGAGTTATCAGTTTACTCTCCTTGAACTAGGAGTTGTGAGAGTCCAGGTAGCACATCTCTATATACTGTGCCTCTGGAACTGATAAATGGATGCTAAGTCTGAAAAGCATAGGATGAATGACTTAACAAAGTGATGAGCAGGCCCTGACTTTTAAGTATTCATCACCTTTTTATATAAAAAAAATTTAAAAAAAATTTCACTTATGTGCATTGGTGTGAGGGTGTCAGATCACCTGGAACTGGAGTTATAGACAGTTGTAAGCTGCCATGTGGGTGCTGGGAATTGAACCTGCATCCTCTGGAAGAACAGCCAGTGTTCTTAACCTCTGAGCCATCTCTCCAGTCCCTAAAAAGCAGTTTTTCATTGCAAGCTTACATGATTTCATTTTTAATAATTGTGTTTAATAACTGTTCTACAGGATTCTTGATAATTTAAGAATTAGTTTTAATAAACCAGTGTGAGCATACCAGCGATCAGACAGACAAACTTTGAGCTCAGCTTCAGCTTAAACACCTAAAGGAGGAGAGACCCATTACTTAATAAAAAATGTTACTTTGTATACAACGTAACATTAGTATCTCTGATACAAGACACCCACAGCTCAGTTGCTTACCACCTACCAGGGTGGGGGGTCATGGTAGCCACAGTAGCAATGACTGAGTAGCTGTAGTCCAACTTACAGGAAATTATGAAAAATAAGATTATAAACATAGATTCACCAGTAGCTATGTTAAAGATTCCTTCTAATTTTTATTTATGTATAGATGTGTCTATGTGTGCATGTATGCTACAAGTGTAAGGGTGCCTGTGGAGGCCAGAAAGGGTGTCACATTTCCTAGAGCTGGAGTTACAGGCAGTTGTGAGCTGCCTCATATGGGTGGGTGCTGGCGTTAGAACTTGGATCCTTTGGAAAAGCAGCAAGTCTTCCTAGCTGCTTAGCTGCTTCCCCAGCCTACTTGGTTATCATAACTGTTGTAACACCACAGTGTGTGCCAAAAAGCATGTCCCTCAAGACTGAGACTCTCTTTACGGTAGATCTCTGGGTCAGGTCAGCCCTCATGCACCTAGACTGATGGTTATTTTTGTTAGGACTTAGGTACATTCTCAATTTGCTTACTGACAAATGACTATTGAGAGGTTGGCCTTGTGACAAAGCCCCATATCTCTTCCAATGGGCAGACACAGGAACTAGGCTCACAAATGGAATTGCAAGTGTCTGCAGGGGTTTTAAGCCCGGGTATTAAGCTCCTACCCATGAGACTAGGCATTAATCACCCCACGTATGAACTGGCCACATGATTGTGTAGCCCTTTGTTTATGAGCCTTGGTAATCACAAGACCCAATGTTTGTTAGGTCCTGTGGCTTGTGAATATGGTCACAAATGGGCATCAGGCATCTCGATAAAGAAGTATACTTTTTGAAGGTGAACAGTGTGGTGAAATCATTCAGGTGAGTAGATTCAGAGCCATACCACACCATGGGGATGCCAGTAGTCATCTGTGACCTCTATGCACTTGAAACATGGTTATTAACTGAGACAGTCTATAACATAGGCTCTGAATGTTGAAGAATTAGCATGGGAAAAGGTTAAGTGTCTTACTAACTATTTTATATTGATTATACCTCGACATTACACTATTTTAGATATGCTGAATAAATAGAATTGACTACCCAGGTTAATCTCATCTGTTTTGCAGTTTCAGAGTGTACTGGAATATTAAAAGTCATGCACGTGGCTCCTATGTATTCATGTCTGTAGTTCTTTCTAGAGTTCACTGTTAGTTTCCAGGGTACTGGATTCTCCTGGGGTGAAACAATGTGGACAAAGGCTCCTGATATCAAGGTTGTCCTCCAAAAGTTGGAGATATTGAGCAGAGAAAGGTGTTGAGACATGGCCTGGTGCAGACAGGCGATGTCCCTCCCCACTTGTCTCCATCCCAACTTAATATCTGATGCATCTGCCCCTTGTGTGAACGGCTCTCATTGCCTTTCTCTAACTGTTCTCTGTATTTTTGCTTTTGCCCTGCAAGAACCCATTCTCCCGCTACTCCTAATGAGCAGAAAGATTTTTCTGCAATACTTGAGTCTGTCCTCCCATTTATTATTATCATTATTTTAAAAATAGCTTCTAGATCTCTTTGAATTAAATCTAAGGCCCCATCGGGGAAGCCCTGGATTCTCTCTCTTGCTTCACCTTTCTCCCTTCTTTGTTTTACTTGGATGATCCTAAGACTCCATTTAGCAGCTGCTTTCCTGCCTCAGGGACCTTGCGGGTCTACATCTTCTGCCCGGAACATTCTTCCTTCACTCAACACTTCACCTGGATGACACCATGCTTTTATTACCATATCCTCTGATAAGTGCTCTCCATTCACACACACCCCCCCCCCCATAAAGCCTGTCCACCTTTCTCCTTCCACTATGCTATTTCTATCTCATTCCCATCCTTTGACCCCATGGGCTCAATCCCTCTCTCTATTCCTCTGGGTTCAGCTCTAGACTGTAATCGCATATGATGGGTCCCACGGCCCAGGTGTCACCTAGGAGGCACTTAAATATTGACTAAAAAAGGAATAAATGAATGAAGGCCTGTTATCTGAACTGGGGCACAAGTTCAATGCCAGCCTTAGCAAGGATGACTCAGTGGAGATGGACTGGGGCTTTGGGAGTGGGAGGGAAGAAGAAAGGCACAGGGGCGGGGCTGGGGAAGTGAGCAGAGCCAAGCCCGAGCCCAGCAGGGATGGTTTGGCTCAGCCTCTTCTCAGCAGTGACTTCAAAGCTCTTCAAAGGAAGCCAGTCAAGATGTGTCAATCCCTGGAGGTGTCAGTGGCCTGGGGAAGGCCCCCCACCAGGGTCTGATGCTGCAGCACCTTCTGCAGCAGGTCTGGTAATTAACTATAACTGTGCAGTGTGTTCACACAGATGTAAATCACCAGGCAGATACTTTGGGGCTTATCTACTAATGAAAACTCCTTGGCATTTCTGTAAGCATATTATGGTCAATTACAATTAATTCAGTTTGCATCGACTGCCTTTTTCCTTATGCAAAGATCGTGCAAATGGAGTGTGTGAGCTGAGGGCTGCGCCTGCAAAATCCATAATGGTTAGCTTTCAGGGGTAGCAGGAAAGAATGAAACCCTGGGCTGTTTGAAATTTAAATCAGAGTGAGGCTGGTCAATAGGAGCAGACTCCCAGCTCTCTGGATTAGTTGGGCTGGGCATGGGAGGACACTGGGGGCATTTTCCTCCTATTCAAGGTTATAGGGTCATGGACTCTCCCCTTTCCTTATCACTGTCTTCCTTGAGACCCCACCCCTACCTTCCTGGCTACAGTCTCTCAAGGACCCAAGGGACTGACTTCCTGTCTGAATACTTGTAGCATTGGTGACTCATAAGGACACATTGTTGCTTGAAGAGAGATGAGGGCTTTTTGTCTTTTTCTAGCCCCCTCCAACTTCAAGTACAAAGTTGGAAAAATAGCAACTGTTAAATACAAATTTAAGTTTCAGTATCTGGATCAGCTGACCTTTGTCACCAACTCAGCCAATGCCTGAAGATTACTATGTTGTCTGTGTCCTTGTTCCTTTTCTGTGTGTTGGCGAGACCCTGAGGCTTCTTGGAGAGGCAGGGAAGTTGGGTGTCTGGGTTTCCTGGGGAGGTTGGGGTGGAGAGGAGAGAAAGATCCTCCAAGCGTATGGAGTGTGGGGACTGTATGGAAGGAGCTTTTCCTCAGAGAAGCCATGCCCACACATGTCCAGAAAGCCACAGTGACTGCTGAAGTGCTCCTGGATCAGTTGTGGTGGGGTACAAACAGCTCTGTACATGTGGCTGCAAACATGGCTGACCCTCTTAAGGGCATGCCAGCCCAGTTTGCAGTTGCCACCTTATTAATGACTTTTCTGTAGCTGTGATACAATACTATAACCAAAAGCAACTCAAGGGGGAAAAAAAGAATATATTTCAGTTTACAGTTCCAGAAGGATAGAGACTATCATGTGGGGAAGGGATAGCAGTAGGAGCAGGAAGCAGATCACATTTCCTGTGCACACAGGAAGCAGAGAGATCACTTTTCCTGTGCACACAGGAAGCAGAGAGATCACATTTCCTGTGCACACAGGAAGCAGAGAAATCCCATTTTATGTGCACATAGGAAGCAGAGAGATCACATTTCATCTGCTCACAGGAAGTGGAGAGAGGGAGACAGGAAGTGAGCAAAGTTATAAACCCTCAAACCTTGCCCCCAGTGATGTACTTCCTCAGCAAGACTGTACCTACTGAAGGTTCCATAACTTCCCCAAAGCACCATAACTACCAAATGGGGTCCAAGTGGCCTTCTTATTCAAAACAACATCCGACCTTTCATTTCTTTGTTTAAATGTTTTCTCTGCCCAACACCTAGCCTAACTATGTGACAGGTGGGAGGAGCCAAGGAATGATGGTCCTAAGTACCAGCCCAACACCCGTGGAGTTTGATGCACCTTCTCAGCCCCCAAGTGGGGCAACTTAGAGGACTATGCTCTACCGTGGCTCCCAGGGTTCCCCAACAAGATTATGTGCCAGCTGCCCACATTGCTAACCTACCTAATAACACACATTTATCCTCTGCTTTTTCTTCCCATCTCATTTCTCTACTTCCTGATGGCGTTTCTGAGAAAATGTTTTATATATAACTGCATGTGAACTCTGTCTCAGGGTCACCTTCTCCAGAGCTGAAGCACAACCTCTCTTAACATAAAGAATGAGCCTGTTATTAAAAATTATCCATGACTTGAAGTGAACATAAATATATTCATATTATATAAAATAACAAAGAATACTTTCTGGATACTGTTTAAGTCTCACATGACTGTACCAGAAATGACCACTGTTTTTCTGGTGGTCTTTCTCCTTCTAAGTGCTTCTCATACATGTAAGGCAATACACACACACACACACACACACACACACACACACACACACACACACACAACTCTATCTATTGATCCATGATGCATTTTTTAAAAGTAAGTAGGCTATTTTATTTAATGTACTATGATTCTCCCTCCCTTTTGAAAATGTTGTATAACATTCCATGCTATGAATTCCCTGACTGATGATACTTTGGTTATTTCTAGTCTATGATGACTTCAGATTTGGGGCTTTTCTCTACTGAGCTGAATCTTCTCCCAGAGGATCTATTCTCTCACATTAAGGGCTCCCTCTTACAAGTGCATCCTGAAATAGTCAGAAGTTGGCTATAAAATGAAGATATGATGAGGACCAGATAGAGTTCTGGGAATTCCAGACAAAGTAATATGACTTCTTCAAGTCCCTAGAGATCTAGAACCAGGCTCTAAAGAGGTGGATTGGGACAGACTACTGGAGTGAGGAGGGGGGATGGAAGAGGGTGTGAGGGCTGAGGAAGAGGAGTCTATTTTGGACTCAGACTTTTGAGATTCCATTTGCTAATTTATCATAAGACCACAGAAATAAATGATCCCTCCTGTTCCATCCAGATGTTGCTTTCTTGGGTTCTGGCTTTGCCTCCACAACTCTTACCACATCAAGGAGAGTGTTAGCAATAAAGAAATCTCTCACTTTAGTCTGGCTAAAATCCCCTCAGTTGAATTTTCCTGTGCCATCTCAGACAGGGAGCGAGGTCTGGGAAGCATGAATCATTAGGCTGGACCATATGAAAGTAACATATCTGTGGATAGAATTTGATCAAATACCTCCAGTCTCATGTGGTTCCACTAAGTAAAGTTTAGAAGCAATTCAAATTCACCTTTGAAGTGACTGGGTTGGTGTGGTCCTTAAAATTCCAGAATAGAATTTTGAATGTTAATTGCTGTATGATCTAGGGTTGCAACCTGGATTTATGGTTAGAGGTGTAGCTAACTTGACACATATGTGCCAGAGATTCCGATGCCTACCATCCTTCATTCATGGCAGTCATCACAAACTCATGGAAACACTCATCCTCACTGAGCCCAGTGGCAAGCATAGGACCTCTTAGCACATTACTGTGAATGATCACTACCTGTTGATCAGAACCAGGAGTAATGATGGTGCCCAGAGCCGTCTGTCTTGGGCAGTGGTTCTCAGCCTGTGGGTTGTGACTCCCTTGGGGGCTGAATGACCCATTCACAGGTGTCACACACCAAATATCCTGCATATCAAACATTTACATTATGATTCATAACTATCAAAATTACAGTTAGGAAGTAGTAATGAAAACAATTTTATGGTTGGGGGATACCATAGCAGCCTGAGGATCTGTAATAAAGGGTCACAGAATTAGGGAGGCTGAGAACCACTGGCCTTGGGGATTTGCATAGTTAAGTTCAGGTTTATATTTGGTTCACAGCTCTCAGGTCTTGTGAACCAGTGTTGGTTTTAGACTCAGTTTAGAATCCAAGAAAACTCTTGACTTTTGTTCAGAGTCAAGGTGAGTTTTAAGGCTAAGTATGGGTTGCCACTGGTTGGAGCTGGATTGGAGTTAGTTTGTTAATTCATAGAGTTAGGCCAGATTCAGAGCTGAGGTTCAGATCTATGCTCTGTTTGGCCTAGAGGGCATTAGGTTGAGTGACTTGGGAGAATTCAGTGTTTAGCTCTTGTAGCTGCTTTCCCACTTGGTGTCTGATGTAGGTGTGGTATACAGATACTGGCTATGGAGTGCATGCAAGCAGACAAGTAGCTTTGGTGACTTTAGAAATTCTGAGATTCATTTTCAGCATCGGGAAAGAACAGTATCAATGGTACCACACGATGTTTCTTTGTTTGTTTGTTTTTATGTTTTAGATGAAATGTAGGTGATGTGTTCAGCCAGTGCTGGGCAGCTGATACCCAGTCAGCATGGAGTCCTTTACTTTGTGTGCCATTCTGTTGTTCGATAGAACTGAGGCCAATGGTAGCAATAATTTATTAAACGATTGCTCTGAGGTAAGCATGGTTTTAAGGCTCTGAAACGTAGTAATTAAATTTTATTCAGAGTATTCCAGTACAATACTATTATTATACATACACTATATAATATGTATATTATTATACAGTTATATATAATGATATATGTTATTATTATTATAACTACAGTTATAGTTATTTTGGAGATGAGACAGACAGAGACATGAAGAAGCTTGCTTAGCTAGTAGTTGTGGTACAGGATCTCTCAGGAGGTTTCATGCAAACTGTGAGTTGGTATCACAGTCACCACACAGCTGAGCTGGGGCTATAGCATCCGGCCTCATGTGAGGGCTTGTTGGCTGTTTGCTGGGGCCTCTAATCCTCTTTACAGGGACCTCTCTCTTGGAAGCTGATTTGTCTTAGAGTAAGTGATCTAAGATTGAAAGATAGTGTGTCAATGAGGAAAGCTAGTATCTTTTTATAATCTGGTCTTGGAAGTGAAGTGTAATTATGTCTGCCATATTTTATCCCATATATAAGGTATATTACATATATAAATACCTGTCAATAGGTAATCCCTATTGCCCCCTCACTAACCACAGATTGAACCCAGGGTTTTGTAAATGCTAGGTGACATTTGAACACTGAGTTCTATTAAAATGTTTTAATTTTGACACATGGTTTTGCTAAGACAGACCTTTGCTTTATGATCCTCT
This sequence comes from Peromyscus leucopus, assembly GCF_004664715.2. NCBI lineage: Eukaryota > Metazoa > Chordata > Mammalia > Rodentia > Cricetidae > Peromyscus > Peromyscus leucopus. Next base: position 135,643,663 of record NC_051066.1, read on the forward strand.
TGCCTCAACCTTTCTAAGTAGCTGGGACTACAGGCCTGTATCTCCAGGGCCAGTTTATGTTTTTGAAACTAATACTTGTTTAATATATGGTATGGTCATTATGCCCTTAGTAAAGCTCACTGTCCACATTCACATTTCACGATTTGTAGCTTTGTGATGTTTCTCCTCTTCTAATTCTATGATCACATTATAAGGGTCTTCAGAATACAATTTATAATTTTTTATCAACATGCTTTTAACACATATACCTAGGTTTCCTAGCTGCAGAAAGGCAGAAAGAAAGATATCGAATAAACATATTCTATATCTTAATTAGAGTCTTGTTATCAAACTGATAAAACTGTACTGTCTTAGCCCACTTTCTGTTCTTATAGCAGAACACTCAAGGCTTCATAATTTATAAAGAAAAGGTTCATTCTGGCTTGCAGTTCTGGAGATAACAAGATCAAGTGCTTACATCTAGTTAGTTTCTGGTGAGGGTCTTGTGGTAGAAGGTGGAAAAGAAGCAGATGCCAGCAGGAGAGAGAGAGGAGGAGGAGGGGAGGAGGAGGAGGAGGAGGGGAGGAGGGGGGAGGAAAGGGGGAGGGGAGGGAGGAAGGAGAAGGGAGTGGGTCCACCTACCCTGGAGGTAACTAATCTTGACCCAAGATGGAACCCACTTACATGAGAAACGCATTCATCTCCTCTTGAGGGCTGATCCTCCAAGACCTCTTAAAGGTTCCATTGTCATCCACTGGGGACTACCTCACCACCTGTTGTGGTAGAAAAACAAAACAAAACAAAACAAACAAACAAACAAAAACAACCTCTTTTTGAACCATAACATGTACCCTTTATAGACATGTGCGCTTTGTAGTGTATATATTTGCCTCAAACATTGAAGAGTTAAAGATGAATGGCACTTCTCAAATTAAGTCACACATGAATTTAAGAACTAAAAAAGATGGGTTTAAAAGCAGATTGGAGGACTGGCCGTAGTGGTGCACACCTTTAATCCCAGCACTCAGGAGCAGATGGATCTCCTCTCCGTGAGTTCGAGGCCAGCCTGATCTACATATATAGTGAGTTCCAGGACAGCCAGGGCTACGCAGTGAGAAACTGTCTTAAACAAACAAACAAACAAAAAACAAACAAACAGCAGATTGGGGGTGAAGGAGTAGAGGCGGATCTGAGAGGAGTTAGGGAGAAGAGTTGGGGGGTGAATCAGATCAAAATACATCATATTCATAAAGTTATCAAATAATGAAGAGAAATCTTATATCATGTTAAAATATCAGAACGAACACAGATGAAGGCAAGAGAAATGAACTAAAACATGGAAAGGTAAAGAATGGAAACTATGAAAATGTGTACAACTTATCTGAAATAGAATTAATACAAGTGCCCAGTTAAATTCCAGAAGCTAAGAGGAGAAAACGCAGCAGTATGGTGATATTGTGTTCCTCAAAATATTGTGCACCCTAATAAACTTATCTGGGGTCAGAGGCAGAACAGCCACAATACTAAACATGAGGATAGGTAGTGGTAGCACACACCTTTAATCCTAGCATTCCAGAGGCAGAAATCCATCTGTTCAAGGATACAGCCAAGCACGGTGACTCACGCTTTTAATCCCAGGGAGTGATGGTAGAAAGCAGAAAGGTATATAAGGCATGAGAACCAGAAACTGGAAGCATTTGGCTGGTTAAGCTTTTAGCTGGTTAAGCTTCAGGCTTTCGAGCAGCAGTTCAGCTGAGAGCCATTGGGATGAGGACACAGAAGCTTCCAGTCTGAGGAAACAGGATCAGCTGAGGAACTACAAGGTGAGGTGGCTGTTGCTTGTTCTGTCTCTCTGATCTTTCAGCGTACACCCCAATACCTGGCTCAGGTTTGAGTTTATTAATAAGAACTTTTTAAGATTCCTGTTACAGAGCAGAATAGTAGAATTGACATCTGAGGAGATCAGTGGCCAGGATTTTCTAAATATGAAAGACACAAAGGTACACAATGAAACCAAAAGTTAAACCAAAGGGAAGTCCATCTGGTTTATACAGCAAAACTGCTAAAAATTAAAAAGAAAGAGAAAAATCTGGAAAGCACCAAAGTAAACAGCACTCTGCCTTCCACGGTATAGGAAGAGCACTTAGATATGACTTTCTAGCAGAAATTATACAAGACAGAACATAATGCGACAATAATTTAAATGTGTCCAAGAAGATAGTAACCAACCAAGAATCACATACCTTGTAAATCTTCTTTAGAAGTGGAGGTGAAGTAAATACTTCTCAAAGAAACCAAAGTTAGGATAATTTGGGTCTGTCAGCTTTCACGAAGGGAAATGGTAGAGAAGTTCTTTAGGTCAAAGAAAAATGATCCCAGATGGAAACATGGAAACTATAAGTAGTGCAGAGGCACATCTAAATGAGTATAGGCAATCCAAAACAATGCTAATAATTGTTCATTATTGAAACATTAAAACAAATTAGATGAAAGTAGGGCTAACAGCTCTGGGATTCTCCTGATATATTGGAAGTATTGTTCTTTTTTAATTAAAAATATTTTAATGTTATTTTTATTAAACAGTCATAATTTAAAGGCAAATACTTGAATGTTTTCATTCATATACAGAATCACTAAAATCACATAGATTGTATATTCTGCCTCATTGGTGCAATATAGATAATGCTTTTAAATTAAATGTATTTATTTATTTTACATCCCAGTTTCCCCTCCCTCCTTTCCTCCCATTCCCTTCCTTCACCTTCCCTCTGCCCCTATCCCCCAATCCACTCAAAGGTGCAGGCCTCCTGTGGGTATCAACAAAGCATGGCATATTAAGTTGCTGTAAGACTAAGCAACCCCCCCATTTCTTTTAAGGCTGGGCAAGGCAACCAGTATGATGAATAGGTTCCTAAAAGCCAGCCAAACATTAGGGACAGCCCCTGCTCCCACTGTTAGGAATCCCAAAGTATACTAAGTTACACAACTGTCACATACATGTAGAGGGCCTAGGTTGGTCCCATACAGGCTCCCTGGTTCTTGGTTCCGAGTCTATGAACTCCTATGAGCCCAGATTAGTTGTTTCTGTGGGTTTTCTTGTGATGTCCTTGACCCTTCTGGTTCATACAATCCTTCTTCCTTCTCTTCAGCAGGATTTACCAAGATCCACCTAATGTTTGACTGTGAGTCTCTGTGTCTTTTCTCCATCAGTTGCTGGATGAAGGCTCTCTGAGATGACAACTGGGGTAGTCACCAGTCTATGAATATAACAGAATATCCTTAGGCATCATCATTACATTGACATTGTTTTCTACTATTGTGTGTTTTTTCTTTTTCTACAATCCTAGGTCTCTGGGCCATCCAGCCTCTGGGTCCTGCACTCCAGGCAGTGTCAGGGATGAGCTCACTCTCATGGCGTGGGTCTCAGGCTGGACCAGTCATTGGTTGGCCACTCCTGCAATCTCTGCACCACCTTTACTCCAGCACATCCCATAGGCAGTGCCGACTGTAGGTCAAAGGTTGTGTGGCTGATTGGTGTCCCAGTACCTCCACTGGAAGTTTTGCCTGGTCACAGGAGATGGCCACTTCAGGCTACTTATCCACTGTTGCTAGGAGTCTTAGCTAGGGTCACCCTTATAGATTCCTGAGAGTTTCCCTTGTACCAGGTTTATACCTTTCCCCGAAATGGCCCCCTTTCTAGTCATCTTTTTTAGTTCTCTTCCCCTCTATCTTCCCCCCAACCCACTCCCTCATTTCCCATCCCCACTTTCTCCCAGGTCACCCACAGTATCTCCTCCATTTCCCCTTCCCAGGGAGATCCATGCACCCCCCAGTGAGCCCTCCTTGTTACCTAGCCTCTCTGGTTCTGTGGATTGTAGCGTGGTTTTTCTTTACTTTACAGCTAATATCCACTTGTAAGTGAGTATCTACTGCTGTGGAATAATCTCATTTTTAATTGGATTTTTTTGTTTTTTTTTATGTCTAGTTTCTTGAGTTCCTTATATATTTTAAGATCAGCCTCTGTTGGATGTGGGGTTGGTGAAGACCTTTTTCCATTCTATAGGCTGCTGTTTTGTCCCAGTGACAGTATCCTTTACCTTATAGATGCTTTACAGTTTCATGAGGTCCCATTAATTAATTGTCCATCTCAGTTTCTGTGCTACTGGTGTTCTGTTCAGGAAGTTGGCTCTGGTGCCAATGCATTCAAGATGTTTTTCACTTTCTCTTCTATTAGTTTAAGTGTAACTGAATTTATGTTGAGATCTTTGATCCACTTGGACTTGAGTTTTGTGCACGGTGACAGATATGGATTTGCTTGCATTCTTCTACATTCTGACATCCAGTTATGGCAGCACCATTTGCTGAAGATGCTTTCTTTTTTCCATTGTATAATTATGGCTTCTTTACCAAAAATCAGGTGTCCATAGGTGTGTGGGTTTATATCTGGGTCTTTGATTCAATTATATTGTCCACCTGTCTGTCTCTTTTTATGCCAATACCATGATGTTTTTGTTACTATATCTCTGTAGTAGAGCTTGAAATCATGGATGGTGATACCTCTGGAATTCCTTATTGTATAGAATTTTTTTTGGCTATCCTGAGGTTTTTTTTCCATATGAAGTTGAGTATTGTTGTTTCAAGGTCTGTAAAGAATTGTGTTGGAATTTTGATGGGGATTGTATTGAATCTGTAGATTGCTTTTGGTAAGATAGCCACTTTTACTATGTTAATCCCACTGATTAATGATCATGGGAGATCTTTCCATCTTCTGATATCTTCTCCAATTTTTTTCTTCAAAGACTTGAAGTTCTTATCATTCAGGTCTTTCACTTGCTTGGATGGAGTTATCCCAAGATATTTTATATTATTTGTGGATATTGTGAAGGGTGTTATTTCCCTAATTTTTTCTTAGCCTGTTTATTTTTTTGTATAGGAGGGATACTTATTTTTTTTTCAGTTAATCTTGTGTCTGGCCACTTCACTAAAGGTGTTTATCAGCTGTAGAAGTTCTCTGGTAGAATTTTTGGGGTCACTGATATATACTATTATATCATCTGCAAATAGCAATACTTTGAATTTTTCCTTTCCAATCTATATCCCCTTGATCTCCTTTAGTTGTCTTATTGCTCTAGCTAGCACTTCAAGTACTATATTGAATAGATATGGAGAGAGTGGACAGCCTTGTCTTGTTCCTGATTTTAGTGGAATGGCTTTGAGTTTCTCTTCATTTAATTTGATGTTGGCTGTTGACTTGTTGTAGATTGCTTTTATTATGTTTAGGTATGTTTCTTGTATCCCTGAGCTCTCCAAGACTTTTATCATGAAGGGGTGTTGGATTTTGTCAAAGGCTTTTTCAGCATCTAATGAGATAATAATTTTTTTCTTTTAGTTTGTTTATATAATGGGTTACATTGACTGATTTTCATATGTTGAACCATCCTTGATCTATGGGATGAAGCCTACTTGATCATGGTGGATGAACTTTTTGATGTTTTCTTAGATTTGATTTGCCATTATTTTATTGAGTATTTTTTGCATCAATGTTCATAAGGGAAATTCTTTTTCTTTATTGAGTCTTTGTGTGGTTTGGATACCAGGGTGACTATGGCCTTATAGAAAGACATTTGCAATGTTCCTTCTGTTTCTATTTTGTGGAATAATTTAAAGAGTATTGATATTAGCTCTTCTTTGAACAGCTGGTAGAATTCTGCACTGGGCTGGTTTTTTTTTTTGGGGGGGGGGAGACTTTTAATGACTGCTTCTATTTCTTTAGGGGTTATTTATCTATTTAAATTGTTTATCTGATCTTGCTTTAATTTTGGTATGTGGTATCTATCAGGAAATTTGTCTATTCTTTTAGACTTTCTGGTTTTGTATAGTACAGTTTTTTGAAGTATAATCTGATGATTCTCTGGATTTCCTCAGTGTCTGTTGTTATGCCCCTCTTTTTATTTCTGATTTTGATAATTTGGATGTTCTCTCTCTGCCTTTTAGTTAGTTTGGGTAAGGGTTTGTCTATGTTGTTGATTTTTTTCAAAGAACAAATTTTTTGTTTCATTGACTCTTTGCATTGTTCTGTTTGTTTCTATTTTATTGATTTAAACATCAAATAAATAAACTCACATCTATAGTGGGTGATTTCAATATAATCTTAGAGTTGAGAGAATAACACATAGAACGATGGAGTGAGGCTGGGGAGAAGGCTTGGTGGGAAAGCACTTGCTGCACATTTGTGAGGACCTGAGCTTGAGTTCACAGCACATATATTGTGCTGGGCACAGGAACACATCTGAAAACCCAGTACCCTATGAGGAGGTTGGATGTGGAGACAGGAGAATTGCTGGGCATTTGTGTGCAAGCTCGACTGCTCTACGTACCTGTGAACTGCAAAATTAGATAGGAGGTGAGGATAGACACTGAGGTTGTCCTCTGGCCTCAGCATGCATGCATGATCCCCATTTCCATTTGGAAAATCATTTTGGGCCCAGAAAACTGGCTGTGACTTGGGTGCTGACTTGTGATTACATAAGTGCTGTCCATACTACAAATGAAATCCAAGGACAGTTAGTTTGGGGAACATAGGCCTAGCCTCTCGGGGAGAGGAAAGAAGCCAGTTGTGTGTGAGTGCAAGGTGGAGCCAGTGGAGGGGTATAAATAGCCCTGAGATCAGCATGGCCAGGGCACACAGCATCAATCAGTGCCCTGCCTCATCCTGAAAGTGCAGACTGCCTGAGCCCCAGAGACACTTGGTGCAGACAGCCTCCTTGTGTAATTACCAGCTTGTCTGGCACTGTGGTTCAAAACAGTATCCGCATGGGAAGTTCTCAGGCTCTGTGGGAGCAGTTAAAGGGCAGCAGCCCCTGATGATGGGAGGAGGCGCTACAGCAACAAGACAGTCTGCTGGATACAGCATGGCCATTGCAATCATATACAGACTTGCACATGCATAAAGACATGTTGAGAAGAAGGAGGTCAGCAGAAGTGGGAGGGGAAAATAGGGGGGACCGGGATGATCACAAAACAATTTATACATATGAGAAACTTCCAAAACTAAAAAGAACCCCCTACACAGACCCCCCCCCCAAACTAAAATCAAAACTCACAGCATCTTCAACCCCTTCAGGGAGAAATATTGAATGGTTCTTTCCTTTTCATTATTGATTTGTCTCCTTCTATATTTGTTTTATTGTTTTTCTCACTATTATTTCTTACATCTCCATCTAATAACATAACTCACATTATTCCTCATAAAGCAAACCTTAAAAAACACAAAAAAGTTTAATAATTTCTTATTTCTTCTTCTTCAGATCATTATGGAACAAAATGAGAAATCAGTAGCAAGAGAAACTAGAGAAGATCTGCAAACACCTGGAATGTAAAAAATGATTAGTAACTTATTGAAGAAATCTAAGGGGGAGACTGAAACCTCCTTGCAGTCAAGTACAATGAGAACATCACTTTCTAGGCTCTGTGGGATGAAGCAAGGACAGTTCTAAGAGGGAAGTTCACAGCTATGCACATCTACATAAAATCACAGAGATCTCACTCTATGATGTCTCTCAACATCTTAGAAAAGTATAAACAAGCCAAATGTAAAATTAGTAGAAAGAAGCAATAAAGGTCCGAGAAGAAATAAATGGAGTAGAAGCCAAATGGGCAGTATAAAGACTCCCTCCGTAAACAGAGTTGTTTTTTTGAAAACCTAAATTTGGCAAATGCTTAGCCAAACTAACAAAACAAGAGAAAAGGTACAGATTAATGAAATTAGAGATGAAAGGGGATATCACAACAGATGTGATTTAAATCCAGATCATTAGTAATAATAATGAAAGATATAACAAGCAAGGAGTTGGAAGCAGTAATAGTCTAACAAACAACCTAGGGCTGAATGGATTCACTTTTGAATTCTACTAGAGTTTTATAGAAGACCTGACACCAATGCTCCTCAAACTATTTCATAAAATAAAAAAGGAAGAAACATTTCCAAACTCATTTTATAATGTCAGTATTACCCTGATGCAAAACTGCATAAAGACACACTAAATAAAAAGCATTGGCCCATGTTCTTGATGAACGTATAGGCAAAAATTCTCAATTCAGTAACAAAACTGAATCCAGCAACACATTTAAAAACTCATACACTAATATGAAGTTGGCTTCATTCTAGGGATACAAGGATGCTGTGGGATGGTCTTTCTGTATGCTGTGAATATGTGCTGCTACCATTGGTTAATAAAGAAGCTGCTTTGGCTTATAGAAAGACAGATTATAGCCAGGCAGGAAATCCAAGCAAAGAGACAGAGAGAAGAAGGGTAGAGTCAGGGAGATACCAGCCTGCTGCCCAAGGAGCAACATGCCAGGAGACCAGTAACACCATGGCCACATGGCAATACATAGATGAATAGAAATGGGTTAATTTAAGATGAAACAGCTAGCTAGCAAGAAGCCTGAGCCATAGATCAAATAGTTTGTAATTAATATTAAGCCTCCGAGTGATTATTTTATTAAAAACAGCTGCTGCCCCTGTGGGACTGAGAAACTTCAGTCTACACAAGGATGCATAAGTATATACAAATCAGCAAATACAACACAATACACAGAATTAGGAACAGGGATAACATGATTGCTCAATAGATGCACAGAAAGCCTTCGGTAAAATTCAATATCTTTTCATGATTAAAGCCTTGAAGATGTTCAAATTAGAATGAGCATATCTTAACATACTAAAGGTCAAGTACAGAAAACCAATAGTCACTATTAACACAGCATATAGAAAAACAAAATATTATCTCTAAAATCAGGAATAAGACAAAATTTTTTGACAGTTTTGACTCTCACCAGTCTTCTGTTTTTATGCGTTCAAAGACTTTATCAGAAGGTTCTTAGTCCCACCAAAGCAACAGGATACAGAATTAACATACAAAAATCAATAGCTGTTCTAAACAACAAAGATGGAGTCTCTAAAAGAAGACGTCATCAAAATAACCTCCAATTATAATAGCTGCCTTTGAGCATAAACAGGCAAAGATGCCAAGACCTATAAAGAACCAGGGACAGAAACTGGGGTAGACACTAGAAGATGGAAAGACATTTTAGGATCATGGATCAGCAAAACAATGTTGTTAAAGTGACTGTTTTACTGAAAGTGATTGCATATTTAATGCAATATCCACTAAAATTCAATGACACCTTTTCTACAGAAAAGAAAATAATCTTAACGTTCATAGGGAAACACAGAAATTCTCAAAAGCTAAAGCCCTCTGAGCAAAACACGCATGTTGACAGTACCACAGGACCCGACTTTAAGCTATCCTGCAGAGCCACAGTAGCAAAGCTGTATCAAAATGGCACAAACCGAGACACATTGACAGAGAAGGTAGAACAGAAGATTCAGAAACGAGACCGTAGCCTACGGCCTTCATATTCTTGACAAAGGTTCTCAACATTCATTGAAAAAAATTAGTCTCTTTAAAAAATGGTAGTGGTGAAAATGGATGTTCTGACATAGAGACTGAACCTAGATCCCCACTTCTCAGCCTGTACAAAATCAGCTCAAATTGGATCACAGACTTTAATATAGGACCCCGAACTTTGAAACTACTGAGGAAAACACAAGAGAAACTCTGCAGCTGTAATTACAGCAATGGCTTTGTGAGTAGGAGACAGTATCTCAGGAGATGTTCGCAAGAACAATGCAAGAATGCACTGCATTCCATTCCAAAGCTTCTGCACTTTGGAAAGCATCAATCCGTGGAGTAAAGCGACAACTCTTCTTAGAGGGCACTAATGACCAGAATTATATGAAGAACTAAAAAATTAAACACCAAAAGAACAAATAATTATTTAGTAATCAAGGAAATGCAAACCCAGACTACACTGATATCTCATCTTACCTGAGTCAGAATAAAAAAAAAAAAAAAAAACTTCAAAAAAATCCCCCCAAATCTACATGGATGTGGAAGGGAAAGTAACCCTCTCTACCTGCTTGTGGGGATGTAAATTAGCCAAGCTGTTTCTCAGAAAATTCAAACTAGAACAACCATATAATTCAGCTATACTACTTCCATTTATTCACCCAAAGAATCTATGTCACTTTAACATGGAGGCCTGCACACCTCTGTTCACAGTATCCAACTTGTATAATCAGTCTAGGTACCTGTCAATGGATGAAGGAATAAAGAAAAAAGAATATGTAGAATTTAGAGACACAGTGGAGTCTTGTTAAGCCATAAAGAGTGAAATTGTTTTTGTTTTTGTTTTTGCAGAAAAATGTCTGGAACTAGAGAGCATTCATATCTACAATATGTAGAAAGCACTTCTATAAATCAATAAAATTATAGGTAGCTCAATAGAAAAATAGACATAAAATTTGAACAAGCTCTTCATAGCGGATATTCAAACAATCAACAAAAATGAAAAAAATGATTAATGTCATTATTCATTGTTGAAATGCAAATTGGAATCACAACCTTGTGTAGCAAGTGTTGGAGAGGATGAGGTATTTGCTATATGCAAAGCATCCCTCCATCATAGTACCAAGTGAAAGGTGGCCCTGAAGACTCCTCCAGATGAAGATAATGACAGGTAACGCTAAGTGATGGCAAAATATGTAAAAACAGAATGCAGTGGATACAGAGGAGTTGAGAGAAAGCACCAGCATTACTGAGTGATCAGGCTAGGAATCACTTAGGTTTATGTATATTTATCGTACAACATGTACACATTTTATATGCCTGTTATTGCCTATTAATCATTTATCTAAAAATAAAACCACCAACCACTAAGTTAAGAGCTTACACAGTTGTGGGGAAGCAACTACTTCCACTTCAAAAAGCTCTTCTTGTTGCCTGATATGTGTAAACCAGGCAACTGTCACCAGTGTGTCTGAAGAGTGGCAATCTTATCCACAGGCTTGTTGTCAACATTTCTTTTCCATTATAGCAAAGGCCATATGATTCATGTACAATATTTGGAATGTAATGACTTTAGAAATATGACAAGTCTGGAGTCCCAATTCTCCTAAGACAGAAGTAGTATTTGAGTGTGTGAGAGGGATGAAGAGGTTGAAAGACGGGGGAGGAGCTTCTTTATGTCATCTTACAGACTATTGTTTCTTTAGCTTTGCCAGGCTTGGGGTGGTCCCTTAAGTTCTTTATTTCTATAGGTTCCTAGGTCCTCCTGGTGCTGATACACTTTGAGATCTGCTGACCCTAAGCTCCTATTGGGAGTGCTTTGCTGGAGCAGGCCTGTGTGTCCTGGTAGCAGAAACTAGATCATTGGTTTTTCAAATCATCTGAGACATTTAGCCACAATGCCCAAATTTCATGGCTCATGGCACTCCCTACAGAAGAAGTCTTCTACCCCAGAAACTGGAGCTAACGAGCTTATGATGTAAGTTTTTGTAAGATGTGGGGTTATAGCATGTGTTAGCACTGTGTTCTTACACATGGTGAGTCAATATGGGCAGAAGAACCTTCTGAAGTGAATACCACTTACTAAAGCTTCCTGGCAAGAGTTTGACACTTTGAATTACTCAGTTTGTAAATGCAGGCTGTTCGTGAAAATGACCTAGTCTATGTCTTTGGTGACATCTGTGTCCATTGATCTGATTTCCATTCCTATTTTAAGAGTGTGACTTTTTACTTGACATGAGCACGAGTGTCAGAAGCAGAGGAAGTGGTGAGTGGGCAGGGAGCAGTGAGGCAGAAGATCCAGCTGCCTGCTCCCTTCATGAGGTTTGCTTCTCATGCAGTGTGTGTCTGCAGAAGACTAGCTCAATCTGTCACATTTTCCATCCCCAAATGCATCTTGCTCTGCACATGTATTTCAAAGCTTTAGTTGTTTTCTGAACACCACCCTAACCACAGAACTGCCCATCTTGCAAGCTTGTGAGCCGTCTATTCCAAAGGCCCTGGGACTTTCCAAGAGTTGATGTCACATCTTTAGCAATTCTCCTCTCTCCTGAGATTGGTTCATCATGAGCTGACTCTACCTAGATTGGTCATGGAGGCTTCATCTACTTGGCTAAGATGCTAGCATTATCATTGGCACTCCAATATCCCCAGGTCTGCTTCCCTTGGGCAGTCTTATTACTAACTATAATATTGTATTATTTAGCTCCTCCAAGTCACCACGATGGTGTCTTTTCTCTTATCCTGTGCTCTGTTTGTTCTTAGCAGTTAGCATATTTCACCTTGGACGTTGGTGGCTGTGGTTGATATATTGTGCACTCCAATAAACTTATCTGGGGGTCAGAGAACAGAACAGCCATAATATTAAACATAGAGGTTAGGCAGTGGTAGCACATGCCTTTAATCCTAGCATTCCAGAGGCAGAGATCTTTTTGGATCTCTGTGAGTTTAAGGCCACACTGGAAATAGCCAGGCATGGTAACAAGAGCCTTTAATCCCAGGAAGTGATGGTAGGTAGCAGAAAGTTATATAAGGCATGAAAACCAGGAACTAGCCTGGTTAAGCTTTAAGGCTTTTGAACAGTTCAGCTGAGATCCATTTGGATGAGGACTCAGAGGCTTCTAGTTTGAGGAAATGGGATCAGCTGAGGAAATGGAAAGGTGAGGTAGCTGTGGCTTGTTCTGTTTCTCTGGTCTTCCAGTGTTCACCCTAATACCTGGGTCCAGGTTTGTTTTTATTAATAAGATCTTTTAAGATTCATGTAACAGGCGGCAGACATGGTTGTTGCCCTGCCTCCACCTGGACCATTTGGTGTTTTCTGATTCCATATGCCAGCATATCCATCTCTGTTCCTAGGGTTTCCCATCTCCAACCCAGAACCCCAAGACAGCTGATCAATTTGATTGTACAGCAGACCCAATGTCAGTGACTGAGGCATGAGCACGTATGTAACCTGAAGCATTGGTTCTGAAGGTGAGTAATGATGATGGTTTGTGTGTGTGTGCTATTTCTCAGCTTTTCACTTTGGCAGTTTATCCATGCAACAGATAGTTATTGAGTGTCACTGTTTGCTAGACACTGTTAGACTCAGGACATAAAATGGTGATGCAAATATGGGAGAATGAAGAGATACCAAGTTATTACATAGACTATTATTTATACAGTTGTGGAATAAAACACTTCTGGAGATGGCAAAGGACCTGCTTGTATGAAACACAGTTGCGACGGTAGCACTGAGGAGGTGGCTTTCAGCTTTAGTCCCTGAAAGCTTTGGGAGAGTCAGTCATGCGAAAAGCATGGAGAATAGAATCACTAGGGTATTGAACAGAGAGAATTTAGAATTTCCTGGATTTTGAGGAGAGCTGACAGAAGAAGAGGCAGGAAGAGTGGTAGACAGTGAGACAATCAGAGAGGGAGGTACTAAACAGTTATCTGCAGCTGTGTAGAATGCCTACGTGGATAAACGTGTGAATGTGGACATGTGCTTGTATATGTGCCAGGGCTATAATGCATGTGTAGTTGGATATTTCTTTGGGCCACCAGCTCACAGATGACTCTGAGACTTCTTATTAATTATGAAAGCTCAGCCTATAGCTTAGGCTTATTTCTAACTAGCTCTTATAACTTAAATTAATCCATTTATATTAATCTATGCTTGTCACGTACCTCCCATCCTGCTTATTCTGTGTCTCCTGGCATCTCTCCCCCACATCTAGGTTCATCTTCTACTTCCTCTCACTCTGCCCGGAAGTCCTGCCTATACCTCCTGCCTAGCTATTGGCCATCCAGCTCTTTATTAAGCCAATCACAGCAATATATCATCACATAGTGTACAAATATCTCACAACACGTATGTGTTCCTATCTCTTTGCAATTGTGTTTATCTGATCCTGTGTTAATGAATGGTGAGTGTTTGTATCTTGGCTATGTGTATGTCTGTGTGACTGTGCCTTTGTGCCAGTTTATAGGTATACGAACTTTTGTGCTAATGTTTTGAACTACCTTTTGTTGCATGTATCTATAAGTATTTATTCATTGGTTTTCACAGTAATGATGTCTAGACTGGGCTAGGAAATGTAGCTCAGTACTAGAGCATTTGCCCAGTATGCATTACGTCCTAGGTTCAGTTCCTAGTACTGTAAGATGCAAGCAAGCAAAAGACACCAACTGGATCTACAGCTCTGAATTTTTCTGAATACATTTGTATAAACATACTAATGAATGTGCTATTATATGTTTTTGTGCCTGTGTGTATGCATGCATGTGTGTGTGTGTGTGTGTGTGTTATTATGTGAGTTAATTTGTAGGTGAATGTTTATTTGTGTTTCATGTGTATGTAAATTGTGTGGATGTCTGTATTTCTATGTGAGGTTCTGGAAATTTGCCCTGTCCTCAACCAGACCACAAAAACGTGGAATTTTTATAGCTCACATTTGTTAGCAAGATGCAAACTTTATTTGCAGTTATAGTTGTAGCTGGTTTTATATTTTCAATATTTCTCCTCTTTTACAATCTGAATTCTAAATACTTTATGTGAATGCGTGAATATGTGTGCATGTGTTTAATTTTCTGGGTTTCCATAAGTCAGCTCTAGTTAGGCCCAAATCCTCACCCCTGTCTTTATGAGTTAATATCTTTATTTAGAAATGAGCGTCAGCCTGGAGCAGAGTGGTTTTCTTACACATCCTTTCCCCTTCTGTTAATCTCTTAGTTGTAAGATGATCCAGCGGCTTGAGTGGGTGAATCAAACACAACGAAGCCGTCCCTGAGCCCTGTGATGTGCACTTAGACTGAAGCTGTCAGGGAAATGGAGACAGAAAAGAGCAGGGAAGGAAAATGAGCAGGCTTTAGGCTGCTTCTTCCTTCAGCAAGCAAGTGGGCCCAGTCCTGGGGATAGACTTTCCTTCAACTCCCTGGAAACAAGCATGCATGCCTTGGAAAAGCAAAACCCTGCCGTGATGGGACACAGGCTCATGGTGACTCTTTCTCTCCATTCAGCATCTCATGGTTAGGGTCCTGCTTATTCTCACTACTTAGATTGTAGGTTGCGACCAGGCCTTAAAAGCCATTTTTTTCTGGTATATTCTTCAAGCTTGTTTTTGATTCTTGTCTCATCACTGTGATAAAACATGGGACCAATAGCATGAAGAAAGGAAGGGTTTGTTTTTGCTTCCCCATCTGAGGGAACCATCCATCGTGGCACAGAAGGCATAGTGGTGTTATCTCTAGCTTGTGTTGGTAGGTATGTGAGACAGCTGGTCCCGCTGCTTCCATAGTGAGGAAGGAGAGAGGGGAATATTTGTTTTCTGCTTTTTATTCAGTCTAGAATTCCATCCATTGAATGATGCTCCCACATTCAGGGTAAGTCTTCTAGCCTCTAGTAAGCCTGATAGGAATATCTCAGAAGTTTGCCTCCTGGGCCATTCTCAATCCCATTAAGTTGACAATCAAAAGTAATCATTGCAACACACCTCTCTCAGAAGTGAATCTTCTGCTTCTCCTTCAATGTACATGGGGCAAGTTGAGTATATTGATGGTTCCAGTTAATGGCCTCCCTGGATCTGTGCCCTTTGCACTCTATATCCCCTTCTTCTTTGTCTCTAGGTTTGGTCATGTGACTTTTTTTGGCCAGTAAAGGTGTTAGTAGACATAAAAAAAAGCTAATGTGTGGGATAGATTTGTGAGTTTTTACTTCTTCCCTTGCTTTTCTATAACCTCAATGAAAAGTCCATGGTAGCCTGCTGAAGGATATATGACCACACAGAAAACAGCTGAGATGCTCCAGACAAGGCCATTTTGGACTATCCATCCATCAAGACTAAAATGTAAATGTTTAGATTCTACTTGGCTGCATGGCTGCACTATTTGGGAAGACACTGAGAACTATACACTTAACTGGAGGAAGTTGGTCAATGGGGGCTTTTGAAGGTTAGACTTTGTCCTTGGTTCCTCATCATCTCTTGTGTGTCTTTGTGTTTCCTGCCTGGCATGAGGTAAATGACCTTATCTACACACCCTTTTGTCATAATATAGTGCTTATGGCAATCCCAGAAACATAGAGCCAGTCTACTGTGGACTGGAACATCTAAGGCTGTGGGCTAAACTAAACAATTCCTTTATTTCAGTTTTTCTTCCAGGTGTTTGGTCACAGCAACATAAAACACCCTGCCTTCAGCAAATCTACAGTCTGGGGTCAGATACATGGTTTGTGCCCAGTCAGTATCAACCTGACCAAGTCTAGCTGAGTAGAATCACAGAGATAACCCATTGACTCAGAAGAAATAATAGCTGACTGTTTTAAGATGTTTTGTTTAGAGGAGGCAGTTTGTTACATGGTTAACTAATACATACATAACTCCAGAGGCAGGGTGCTTATTCTCATCAGAGGCAGTCCATTTCATCATGTGTCAACTCTGATTATTATAAGTAAACTTGGAATCTTCCTTGCTATAACTTTAGACTTTACTCAGTAGTTATTGTTTAATAAACTCATCCCCTCTTCCATAGAGACTTTCAAGGGTCTGATGGTAATCATTGCACTATAGCCTCCTTTGCAAGAGATTCCTAAATTCTTTAACCAAATTGTATTAATGCTAGTTTATGAAAAACTTTCCCATAGTTTCCTGTTACACTTGGATTAAAAGCCAGCGTCCCTCTATATTCTACACCATTCAGTAAGTCTATGTTTCAATTTCATCCTGACCCTCTCTCATCTTTGCTCAGTGCTCCACTCATGATCACTTTTTTTATTGTGTCTTGACACTGCTAGTTTTTTGCTCACCTGATAGCCTTCTCTTGTTCCATCCTCTGACAATCTATGAATAAATGCCTGCTGACAGTCCTCAATGTTCTCTTCACTGAGCCAAGCACCATCATAACCTGTATTCTACTGATGAGTTTAAAGCATCTCCCTACTTTGTCTGTTCTAATGTCTTGTTTTCCCACATTGAACATGATGCCTAGAACTGGTTGTACTTCTTGGGCAGGACTACAGCAGAAAGGTTTTCTTGCTCTCTTTAAGAAAACCACACACACTCCCAGAGAATAGAGCCCACCAGGAGAGAAGGGACAATCGTTTTTTTTAGTACTAAGTTGGCTAGATTTTTAGGATGAAAAATGCTTGTGATATGGAATACCTGACTTACACCAGACCACTGGGGAAGGCAAGGCCTGTAGCTACTGCTGTAAAACAGGTTGATGCAGATTGACCAGGCAAAGAGGAAGAGTCACCAAGGATTTGTCAATGGTTGCCCTTAAGCCTCACTCTAGGGGGCATCTCTGAGTGAAGGACAAGAAGAAGCTACTGTGTTTAGTAGCACAGGGAGGCCAGTTCTTCTAGGCTCCATGTGAATCTGTTCCCATCTCCATCCTGAGGTGAGCTTGTCTTCTTCAGGCTAGGTACACAAAGAAGGACCTAGTAACAGACAGGTGTAAACAAAACTGCAGTGGTCATTACTGTTGTGTGAGGACTCTGAGACAAGGACTTCCTCAGCATTTTGTCACTTTAGCTAAGTCCTGCTGGGGAAAACATGAGAAAATAAAATCAGTTGCTTCTATCCAGCTACAACACAGAATCATCAGAGGGGTTTGTTGAAACAGAAAACAAAAACAAACCAAGAAAAGATTGGTTGACTGCTAGGCTTTGGATGACACCCCAACATACATGCATGGTCCACATGTTAAAGCTTGGTCCTGTGGGTAGTAGTAGCATTGGGAGTCTGTGGATCTTTAACTGGTGAATATCCTCAGGTTATTGGAGTTGAATCCTCCAAGGGAAGGGAACCCTGAATATCCTTTGTTTCTCTGTCTCTCTCCCTCTGCCTCTCTGTCTCTGTTTCTCTCTGTGTGTCTCTCTCTTTCTTTACCTTTCTCTGTCTCTCTCATGCACATCCAGTTGAACATGCACTTATGACATGATATAATGTCTTTCCTAAAGGTCCAAACTGGATCTATTCAATCTTGGATTTGAACTTTTAGAGCTATGAACTAGAAAAAACCTCCCTTTTTACTGTGTAAGGTTAGGTATTTTGTTATGACGTCAATTCCTGCATTGATTCTGCTCTCTGTCTGCTAGATTCCACTCACTTGAGAGTAGGGCTAGATAAGGTGTTGAAAAGATCTCCTTGGATGCTCCTTTGGCAATTAATTTTGTGTCTGAAAGGCAACATTGGGATAAGTGTTTACCATAGTATGATTACAGGCAGTGTACAGAAGGTTTATTTTCAAAGTTTAATCTGGGGGCTGGGAGATCTCTCATCCAGGAAAATACTTGCCATACAAGTATGAAGACCTGAGTTCGATCCCTAGTGCCCAATTGAAGAAGCTAGCAGGGTGCTTATAATCCTCAAACAGGGAAGTCAGAGCTGGGCAGGCACAGGAGCTCAAGAGCCAGTCAGCCTAGCTGAATTGGTAACCTCTAGGTTTGGTGAGAGACTCTGTCTCAAAAAACAATGTGGAGAGCAACCTAGAAAGACCCTGAGGAGACTGACTTCTGACATTCAGATCCATGCATATTCACATATATACAAAAGTCAGTTTGAATAACTACATATTCATTTAAAAAGTACATTAGACAAATTGAATGTTTTAAAAATATTACTGAGGCAAAGCAAAAAGGAACATTTCACAAAACTGAGTTGATTTAAAGATAACTGCTAGTAAATACTGAAAGAAGTATAGTGATGAGCAGATAAAGGCAATGCATAAAGAGTCAAAGCTGAGGACACCTTGAGTGAGATGATTCTGATGCTTCTGATGTCTGTCTGACTCATTGGTCCTTTGATTCTATGCTGCACTTGACTTTGGTTAATGATGGATATTTATTCTTTTTTATTTTTATTTTTTTCTTAAATAAACACTTCACAAGTAGTTCTCAAACTGTTAGTAATAGCAGAGCTCTTTTTACAAATGAAGTATCTTACCTCTAAAGTCCCCAGGTTATTTTCCTTTAAGATGCTTGCCCCTGCCCTCAGCTTCAGCCCCTGAAGTCTGTCCTAGGCTAAATAAATCCCAGCTATTGCTCATCTTGGGAAGTGAGAGAAGGCGAGGATCAGGTAGCATCTATGAAACTTTGCCTTTTAAAGTGTCATGATAGTCACTTAGCTTTCTGTGGTCATAAACCTGGGTTTGCATCTTGCAAGTTTAATTGAAGACAAGCTCGTGTAAGGCAGGAGTTGGTGTGCAAGCAGGAGTAGGGAGTCCTGGAGCTATCTTCTTCAGGTAGCTACTTGTACTTCTTCATTTCATTCCTAGTCATGCCTCCCTTGTGTTGTTGAATATTAGTTTAAAATGTGTTACATTTGTTTGTGCTGTGGAATATTTGTTTAATTATGCAAAGATGTGTTGAATTCTTTTATGTTGTATTTGTTTAACTCTGTAAAGTTGTGTTACTTTGTTACTGTCTAAAATACCTGATTGGTCTAATAAGGAGCTGAATGACCAATAGCTAGGCAGGAGAGAGAAATAGGTGGGGCTGGAAGGCAGAGAGAATAAATAAGAGGAGACATCTAGGCTCAGGAGAAGAAGTGATGAGGAGCAAGAAAAGAAGAAGAGGAGGATGCCAGGAGCCAGCTACCCAGCCACACAATCAGTCATGCATGGAGTAAGAAGGAAAAAGGATATATAGAATAAAAAAAGGTAAAAAAAAAAAAAACCCTAGAAGCAAAATGTAGTTAAAGAGAAATGAGATAATTTAAGTTAGCAAAGCTGGCTAGAAACAAGCCAAGCTAAGGCCAGGCATTCATAAGTAAGAATAAGTCTCTGTGTATTTATTTGGGAGCTGGATGATAGGCCCCCAAAGAGAAAAAAACCTACACCCTTGCTCTTTCTTCATCCTCTGTGAGATTGCTCAACTTCTTTAATCTCAGCATGGTTTATTCTGTAAAGGATTATAATGGTGGGCTGCTCATTGGACTGCTGGGTGCATTACATGAGTTGTGTTTGCAGCAGTCTTAGCTCAGGGCTTTCACTATGGTACTTTGGGTTAAGGATTATCATCCCTGAAGCCATTTTAACATCAAAGATAATAGCATATTAGTTGTTTAATATCTGGTAGATACTACCTAAAATGTATAAAGCATAACTTACTGTTTACTTCATGTGTTGCTTTGAGTATTTCATTTTGGGGAATATAAAATGCATGTACGAACTTAGTCTTAGGTACTTTTCTATCTATTGCTGTGAAGAGACACCATGACCAAGGCAACTTATGAAAGTATTTAATTGGAGGTTTGAATACCATTTAAGAGGGTAAGTCCATGAACACCACAGTGGAGAACATAGCAGTAGGCTTAGCAATGGAGAAATAGCTGAGAGGTTACATCTGATCTACAAGCATGTGGCAAGAGAGCAAGCAAGATGATTGGGCCTAGTGTGAGCTTTTGAAACATCAAAGCCCACCCCCAGTGACATACCTCCTCAACAAGACCGTACCTCCTAATCTTTCCTAAGCAGTCAACTAGCTGGGAACCAAACATTCAGATATATGAGCCTATGGGGACCATTCTCATTCAAGCCACCAAAGGCTTAATAATAGTCTTAACATTGTGTTCATGTGCATGGTATGTGTGAATGTGTATGTGTGTATGCATAACCCTGTGCATACACAGAGGGTGTCAAGTGTCATGTTTTATCACTCTCTGTCATACTTCCTCAAGACAGAGTCTCTCACTGTTCCTGGAGCTCACCATTTCAGCCATGCTGGCTGGCTAGTGAGCTCTGGGGATCTGCTTGTCTCCACCATCAGCACTGGGGTTACAGGTATGTGCATGCCAATGCTTCTTTTTGCTGGGGATCAGGTCCTCTACTAGTGGAACAAGCACTCTTTTAACCACTGAACTATCACTCACTCTTCCCATTGAGCTATCATTCACTCTTACCCACTGAACTATCACTCATTCTTCCCATTGAGCTATCACTCAGTCTTCCCATTGAGCTATCACTCAGTCTTCCCATTGAACTATCACTCAGTCTTCCCATTGAACTATCACTCACTCTTACCCACTGGCCATCATTCACTCTTATCCACTGGCCATCACTCACTCTTACCCATTGAGCCATCACCTTAGCCTTAGTAGTGTTACTTCCTCAGACTTATTTGCTATAAAGGAACTCAGTTTTCTTATCCTAAATTCTCAGAGTGTAGAGTTTTATGGGAACCAGTGTGAGCACTTGGGAGATGTTTACACAAAGTTCATCATCACCACATTTGCCAGCGCCTTTCAGCTCTCCTACTAAGCTCAGTACTGTATTTGAGCAAGGCAGTATTCCTCCAGAGTAGGTGGGGCGACATTATCATTCCTGTTTTACAGATGATTAAGCTGAATGCACTTTGGAGCCATCTCCTTTGGAAGCAAAGTGAACTCACGCTAGGCTGAAAACCCCAAGGAAATAGAAGAAAATGGAGACAAAGTTTTGCCGTGCCTCATTTCCCTGTGCTTTTCCAGTTAACTCGTTTTGTTTCAGGTCACTGCAGTGACCTGGATCTGTCCATGTTTTAGCACAGTGATGACCTTGATGTACTTGTACCATGTTGATGCTGCACACTGAAGGGCCAAGTGCACTAAATGGAAGATGCATCAAAAACTGTCCCAGCAAGAAAAGTAACTGCAGTGACAGGGCTGTCCAGACATCTGCAGAAAGTCTCTTTGACTTAAAAGCAGAGTGCCTGCCAGTTCCATGGCTTTCCCATCAGAAAATGTCACCTTTCAGGGAATGGAGGGGTGACCCAAGTCACTGATTTGCTCTGTTGGATTCTCACCAGCACAAGGCATAGGTTGATTGAGTGGACGTGACAGGAACTTTGGGAGGTGACAGAGTGAGAAGTTAAAAACTGGACACAGCTAGAGAACAAAGAAGGTGAATTTCAAACAACAGAGAGAAAAAGCAAGTGAACTGGGGGATTTAGGGTGGCCTTCAGATCGCATGGTGATACGACTGAAAACTGATCCGAAGTGTGAGTCTGCCTATGCAAATGTTTTCTGTGACAAAGACCATGGAGCGGTGAGCAACTGTGGAATTCTGTGATGAACTCCAGTGGAAGAGAGGCATCCAGAGAGAGACAGAAAGTTGAACTTGGGAAGAATGAGTCAGAAGAGGTGATGGGTTAAATAAAGACACTATGGGAGGGCGGGGGTCCACCAAGAGCTGTGAGGTGTAATGTTCTGTGAGAAGAAAAACATGCTTCTAAAAGGCATCTTTAGGAGGGAAAGTAGATCTGTAAAGAACAGGCTGGTTTTACTGTAGGGAGAAGGAATAAGAGAGAGAACTAGATGCTTAAAAATTGGGTAGGGATGCTATGTTTTAGATCAGGAGGAGCTTGGAGCAGGAACCTTGGAGGTACTTGTACCATGTTCACTCTTGGCACTTTGGGATAAGGCCCTTGAATTCTGTTAGTGAACCTTGGAGGAATCACCAGAGGAAAGGTGAGAGGTTTAAGGCAACAGATGTCACCTCGCATCTTAACGGAGCTACAAATGGCCACCCCTGATCCATATGTGTGCACTTTTTCTTGCTTCAAAAAAAGGTCCCTTGAGAGCACGTGGAAGATGAAAGGATGGCCCCAGGGATCCAGCGTATGTACATCCAGACATTCTAGCGGGTCAATCTCTGTATCAGTGTGGGTTGGAGGGTGAGTAGTAATAATAATGATCAGATGAACACAGATCGAGCATTTTCTCTGTGTCCGATCCTGTCAGGTGATTGCTATCTTCAGACATCCCATTGCCTATGGATTGCTGTCAATCAAAAGAGGTCTCTAGTGAAGAGCTCAGCAACTGAACCTTGATTTTATCCCAATCTGCTTTCCCTCCTTCCTTACAGGATGGCAGAGGAACCATGAATGACACGGAACCATAAGAGAAGGGGAACAACACCCCTAGTGACAATCAGAAACAAAGAATTTCATAGGCAGGGCACAGAAGACCAAATCTACTATGAGAAACAGTGCAAGAGTGAATTTTCAGCTGAAAAACTCCCCTATTTCAGCACATAGCTGAAGTATAGCTAAGTAGTTACTCAGATAAAATACGCTGTGATCTCAAATGCTAATTGAGTCCAGACTGTGTGCATCTGGTACATGAGGAGGCCAGAAGAGGGTGCTGGATCCCTTGGACCTGGAATTACAGACAGTTGTAAGCCACCATGTGGGTGCTAGAAAGCCAACCTGTGTCCTCTACAAAAGCAGCAAGTGCTCTTAACCACTGAGCCATCTCTCCAGCTCTTTTTTAAACTTAGAGACAGGGTCTCACTAGATAGCTCAGGCTAGAATAAAACTTGTGCTCTTCCTGCCTCAGCCCTCCCAGTGCGGAGCTTACAGGTGTGTTCCACCGCAGTCATCTTTCTTCGTTTGGTTTTTTGTTTTTTGAGATAGATTTCTCTGTATAGCCTTGGCTGTCCTGGAATTTGCTCTGTAGACCAGGCTGGCCTTGAACTTACAGAATTCCACCTGCCTCTGCCTCCCAAGTGCTGGGATTAAAGGCATTCACCATCACCGCCTGGCATATTAAATTTATTTTATGTATGTGTGCATGTGCCTGAGTGAACGTATGAGAAAATTTACCATGGTAGAAACTGTTCTTGAACTTTGAGGCCGCATGAAGAGTATTTGTAATATGAAGGTGACAGTCCTCAGCTAGGGTCTAATTGTTCCTTGCCTACTCGGTACTACTGCATTGGGTTTTAGGGATAAGGATGAGGTCATCAGTTGCTCCCATCACTTCTCTGGTCTTGTTTCTTTAAGGGTTTCCTAGCACACTTGAAAATCATGAGCCACATTCTTTCCCAAGATCTAGAAGTCATCTTTAATGTCTCTCTTCCCCACACATCTGCTTTCCTATTTCTTGTGACTTCCCTCACTACCTTGTATTGCTGACCTTCAAGCAGATGAATTGTAATCTCATCTCAAAACTCTGCCACTTACTGTCTCCCCCGTCTAGACACACATGCCCCAGACATCTCTTGACGTGATCCTTCAGGTGCCTTACTTCCGTCAGGTCTTTACTTCTGCCTTCTTGGAAAGGGCCAGTCCTTGGGCTGAGGCTTAGCTCAGTGATAGAGAATTTGCTTTGCATGAGGCCCCTGGATTCATTCTCCAGTACTGGGGGAAAAAAGCTGTTCCCAAACACCTTATCTTAAAAATGACCAGGTCACTCAATTGTGCTGTTTCATTTTTCATCCAAACACAAGGCCCTATTTGACATCGTTCCACATGTTTATGTATTTGATACAATCTGATTAGAACCTACAAGGTATAAAATGTGGAATGGTTGAGGCCATTCTTGAAGAATTATGTTTTCTCTTCTCTTCTCTTCTCTTCTCTTCTCTTCTCTTCTCTTCTCTTCTCTTCTCTTCTCTTCTCTTCTTCTTCTTCTTCTTCTTCTTCTTCTTCTTCTTCTTCTTCTTCTTCTTCTTCTTCTTCTCTCTCTCTCTCTCTCTCTCTCTCTCTCTCTATCTCTCTGTCTCTCTTTCTTACTGTTCCATGGGACACTGCATAGGGAAAGTGACATTTAGCTGGGTGGTAGTGGCACATATCTTTAATCCCAGCACTCAGGAGACAGAGGCAGGTGGATCTCTAAGTTTGAGGTCAGCCTGGTTTAGAGTGAGTTCCACAGAGAATCACTGTCTTGAAAAACCAAAAAGAAAAGAGAGAGAGAGAGAGAGAGAGAGAGAGAGAGAGAGAGAGAGAGAAGGATTCTGAGTTCAGCAGATCCTATGTAGCTTTAATCAACTGGCCTCATACATGATTTTAATATGGTATATTGATATTTACTGCTGATCACCAATAATTAACTCCCTTGGTACCCTTGCCACTGGGTGGAAGAATTAGCATAGCTTTGACTGACCGTTTCCAGTCTTTGGCGATTTACTCCATGGCCTTAGTCAAGATACTCATGTGTCTCTGCTTTTATCTTCTCTCAATAACAGGAAGTGGGATGAATTGTGACTTCTGTGACAGACAGCTTTCTGTGATAGACACCAGGGTCAAAAGCAACTTGGGAGGAAAGGGTTTATTTTCTCTTATAGCTTACAGTCCACCATGAAGTGAAATCAGGGAAGGGACCTGGAGGCAGGAACTGAAGCTGAGGCCAAGGAGAAATTTACTGTTTTGCTTCCAGGCTTAAGTTCAGCCACCGTTCTTATGCTTCCTAATATCAACTGCCTAGGAATATTACTGACCACAGTGGGCTTAGCCCTCCAATGTCAATCATTAATCAAGAAAGTAGCCCCACAGCCTGGTGTACAGGCAATTTGATGGGAATATTTTATCAATTGAGGTTTCCTCTTTCCACATGACCCTAGTTTGTGTGAGAAGCAGACAGGAGACAGTTTCTGAAAGAAAAGCAAAACATATTCAATGTATGGTGAATTAATTTTTTTGTGGCCCTAAGTCCACCAATGAAGGGTATTGGGACTTCTTTCTCCAACAGCAAAACTTATACAAACTATTAAACAGTGCGCCTTCATTTTCAAAGTTGTTATACAATTAATTCAGAAGATATGGTTGGTTCCATGTAGCTGGAACATAATAGAAAATAAACTTTATGGATTGGAAGGATTTCCTACATATTTTATATTCCCTTCCTCCCTCTCCTCCCCACTTCTTCCTTTCCTCCCTCTCTCTTACCCTTTTCCTTCTCTCTCTTCCTCTTTTCTTTCTTCCCTCCATCCCTCTTTCCTTTCCTCCCTCCTTACTTTGTTTCAGTCTTGTTTAATGGAAAACAGCCTAGTGTCCAACTCTAGACCATTTTTCCTAGGCTCTGACATCAACACATGTAGCTCACAGATCTTATTATGAGGTACCTACAGGGCTGCCTACAGGGCCCCAGTAGTCACCTCTGTTTTGTCCCAGCCCTTCTAGATGTGTAGCCTCACTTGAAACTCCATTCTGTGGGCAAAAGGAACCATTGTGGATTTTTAGCAGGGGCCTGATTTCCAAAGATTAAGTATGAAGGAATGAGATTATAATAGGAAGCATGGGGACATATGTGTCCCCCATAGCAGAGGTGTGGCCTTAGAGAAGTCATTTAACCCTACCCACACTCAGTCTCTTTATTTGTAACATGGGGGGGTAATAATGGTATCTCACGAGTATTTTTTAATTCACTGAAAAGATGCATAAGAAGGTGATTGTCATGCCTGGCATGGGGGAGTGTTCAACAATGATGTCATAGCCCCTTCCTTTGTGATATTAGATGCTTTGCAGGAGGACAGAGGAGTTACAGGATCTGTACTCATGAAGGCTCTGATAAGAATGAGGTGGCTGGATTGCAGACTGAGGAGGAAGATGGAGTCAAATCACTTTCTCCTCAGTCTCAAATCCTTCATTATTGATTTAGTTTTGGTTAAGGGGAGTCTGCTCAGGGCATGGGCTCCTGTTTCTCATTTAGCATTTGAGAAACCTTCTGGGAGGATTTTCCCCAGCTAGACCTCAAGGAGAGACCCAGAGCCTTGAAGCACAAGGAGGAGCTGGATGCTCAGAACCCAGTAATTCCATTGCCACAAATTCTAGCTGAAGCCCTGTTCTTGGCCTGGCCCCACCTGCCCAACTATAATTAAGGTCATGTCTACAGCTTCATAGATTAGAAGGGAGAAGAAGGGGAGTGTCATCAAGTCATAATTTCCAGAGTCAAAGCTCTTCCCTCGTCTTGTCTCCCCCTCTTCATTTTGGAATTGGCACTAGGTTTTGCTAAAAGTAGGCCATGGTGTCCTTTCCTACAGTTCATTACAAGTGGGCAGGGAGGCCCTGCCCGGGCTGCCAAGGCCTGGATGCTCATACTAGCAAGAGGTAGGAGGGAATGTTTCCTGCAGGCATGCTTCCTGCCAGGAGGCAAGTGTTTTTCGTGGAAAGGTCTTTGCTCCTTCCTAAACAAGAGGTTCTAGTAAATAAGGAACCGTTTGCACATATTTGCACATCCTGCCCCACATTATTTTTAATTGTGTGGTGCCTGTGCACTCGTGCGTTCTTGGTGTAGGAAATTGTTACAGACGTCAAAGTCGTTTTATTTTAGGGTCTTGGGATTTGAAGATTGCATTGGAGCTATCTGTCTCAGCCTTTTTGTCACAGAGTTCATGGAACGGCAGGTAGGGGGTGGTGATGGAGGTGGGGGGCCGCATGACCGACTTGCCATAATATGTACTGCTACTGTTAATATTACTTTCTTTGGAATAACCAGGGGGAACACAGGACCTCATCTTTGAGGACACCACCATCAAAAGAAAGGCTCTCCACAGAAAGTCTAAATAGACCAAGGAAGGGAAGCCACTGGCCAAGAGGTGTAGGGCTCAGCAGACACCTTGTCTTCGTTGTGTGGCCCCTGTACTCACCATGCATTCCTGATACCATTGGATAAAGACTCAGTTTAAACTGACGGAGCAATTTTGAGGGGAATTTGGATAATGAGTCGCATCACTTGGATAGTGAAGAGCCCACTGACTAGGCAAGCATAGAGGGAACTTAACATCAGAGCCAGGAATGGGGCCCAGGACGCTGTGAAGCTGAAGCTTTTGCCTCTTGATGTCTGGGTCCTCGCTCCCTGTCCTCCCTCTGGCCCCCAGGGCTCTTCCTCTCTTGCTGTTCACAGGTGTCAGCATAGCTTTGAGTCCTGAGAGCCTCGGCTGGCTAATGAGAGCTATGCAAGTGGAATTTAGTTCGATTTGATTTTAATTGAGAAATATATTCTCTCATGTTGTTTTAAGTTCTATATAAACAGTTCTGTGAAAGGTCACAGTTTTGACTAAATTAGCCTTCTAGTGGGACGTTCCCCCGAAGAATATTCTGGAACATCATCTGAGCATCTGGCAAAAGTCTGGTCAGCATGGCTGGATCATGACATTAACCAGAACCACCCCAACTTAGATGCCTAAAACATAACCCATAGGGAAAGTTGGAGAAGTGTCTGGGAGGAAGCCCATGTCTGAGCTGAAATCATCCAGGCCCTGCTGGTGGGGCAGAGAAATTGCCTTTAAATAAGTTTGCTCGATATTTTGGGCCACCCTGCCTGCCAGAGGGGGTTAGATTGGCCGAGAACACTGTCAAGGCCTCGTTGAACCAGCACCTCTTTTTCTTCAGGTTCTGCTCCAGCCCAAACTCTGCCCCTCTTGCCTGCCTGGCAGCTGGCTTTCTGTGCCCCAGGTGGAGCAAATTTACTACCGGATTCTTCTCCAAGAATGGAGAGGACACGTTGCTTCCTTCTTTCCATCATTCTGATGTATGAGGAGGGCACCAACAGGCCTTGAGCCACCATGCAAATATAGACGGCCCCATGTCTGCCTACTCAGGAGGAAGACAGCAAAACTCTTTGCCAGTGAGCGTGTGTGAAGGAAGAGGCTGCAGGACAAAGAGAAGGGGCAGATGCTAGCTGACTGCGGTGTGCATGCTGGCACCCTGCCACTGCTTGTTTGTATGTTTGATCCTTTTGTTTTGATTTTTAAACCACGAATCAACTCTTGTCAACACTCTGGCTCCAAGAAGGTAGACTAAGCTAAAAAAAGAACAAAAAATAAAAAATAAAAAAAAGAAAGAAAGAAGCCATAAGATACTTGTTTCCTAAGTCTCAGTGATTGTTAAATCCCACTTGCCCCACTAGTGTGTGTGTGTGTGTGTGTGTGTGTGTGTGTGTGTGTGTGTGTGCAAATGTACATGTGTGGAAGTCAGAGGACAATCTCAGGTGTCAGTCTTTATCCCCCACCTTGTTTGAGACAAGGTGTCTTATTGTTCCCTGCTGTGCATGCCCGGCCAGTTGGACTGGGAGTTTGCAGGAGTTCTCCTGTTTCCTGGGAGGAGTTCACTAGGATTACAGACATATGCAAAGATGCATCTGGCTTGTTTGTGGATTATGGAAATCGGAACTCAAGTCATTAGACTTGTGTGGCAAGTATGTTACTCACTGAAATATCTCCCTAGTCCCCCTTCTGTGGAATCACACAGAAGACTTTAAAAATACTTTCCCCTCTGTCCATCTAGGAGACTAATAGTATTAGGTTTCCCCCTATGACTTCAGCAGCTACATGTTTTTGGCTCAATTAAAGGTAACAGGTATGAGTTCTGTCTTGTGAAGTAGGCCTTAAATCCAATTAGAAAATTGTTGGTTACTCCCATAGTATTCACGCTGCTGTTGTATAGTGGTCACCTGATTTCAGGCCTGTGGTGGTTATTGGAGCTGTCAGGATCACAGCTGGGTGAGGCTGTTGATTATGAACTGACCCCTGTGTTCCTACTCTTATGCTCTTAGAAGAGAGCATCTTTCCCCTCTTATGAGAGAAGCTTCTTTTTTGCAGGAGATGACAACAACAGAGACGAAATGGCCAATGTGCCGAGAGTAAGGGACTCGGAGGTGCTCATCTTGAAATGGGACATCTATATCACACTCCTTCCTCCCAAGGCTCAGGGGTCATTGTGGAAGAGGGGACGGGAAGATTGTAAGAGCCAGCGGTGGTGGATGACAACCACCAACTGTTTTCCGGACACAACAGGGAGGTGGCACAAGTGAACTCACGACATCGGTGACTCAGAGCTCAAGACCCACACAGTAGCAAATCAATCAGCCAAACCCCAGCAGAGAAAGGGAAAGGGATCCTGAAGCCTCACCCCTGGCTCAAGTGCCGCGGTTAGTTGATGGGAGATTGCAATTAAACTAATTTCCCCTGTAACAAAAGGTCCCCCAAATTAGGATTGATATTGGGAAGACTCCTGGTGTGGGTTGAGGATAGTGGTCCTCAAACTTCAGTTGACATCAGTTACTAGGAAGACCTGTTAAAATTCAGATTATTGGGTCATACATAACCCTCAGGGTTATAGATGTAATAATTGATAGAAGCTGAGAATTTAACAACTTCCCAGTCAAGGCTGATGTTTGGGGTCTAGGCATTGCATTTAGAGACCACAAGTTTTGTTAAGGGTCCGTGATGCTTTCTGTATTGCAGAAATATTGTTTGACTGAATTCTCTTGAGTTGATTAGTGCAGAGAGAAGCATAGTTATTTGCAAGGTTCTGGTGCCTCTCCACATGCGGATTTCTATCCTCTCTGTCTGCTGGGGCTAAGGCAGGTAGTTGGAGGAACCATGCAGCAGGGCTCTTTCTGCACGTCCTGTGCATTCCAGGGTGAGCTCAGATTCCATCATAATGACTGAGGGCTGAGTGTAATCACAAGCAGCCAACAGCAGTGCTTTGTGGGAGGTGTTGCTGTTTGGGTTAGGTCTTGAGAAACTGACATGGGGGTGTTGACAAGCAACTGCTTGGACATGTCTGTCCATATTTTCTGTTGCTATGAACAGTAAAGATGGGGTGCAGCCTGGCCAGGTGGAGGTAATGAATAGATGCAAGTCAAGCCAAGACCAGCTTTTTTTGTATGAGGATCAATCCAAACTGTGAAAGAGTTGTTCACATTTTGGATGCAAAGTAACTTTTCCCTTGCCAAGGAGACTTGTGTTGTTTCTTCTCTTCTCCCCTCTGTTCGCCATCCCTGATTATCCTCTTTGCTCAACCTGTGGTTCTGTGGCCAATTCTAGTCTGGACAGAGGAGGAATGAGGGCAATGGCATGTGGGGGTTGAGCATTGGATAACTGGAGTTTGGAATGGCTCAAGGCCCCCGGGGAGGAGATCTTCCATGGCCTTGTGCCAACCATGAGTGCGTATAAGAGCAGCAGCTGGTGGGCTAGCCTGGAGTTGCCAACTGAAGCTTTTGCACTATAGTAATGCATGAGCATACCCAGTAGATCCATAGTGGTGCTGAACTCTATTTTGAAACTAACTTTAGTAAACACATATGTGACCTTCTGTGCCACTGAGCAGACCCTCTCTGTCATGACATTTTTGAGAAGTAATGCTACAGTACTAGGTATAATGTATTATTTGTTTACACTTTCCTCACAGTGTGGGGCAAGTCCTCAGAACCAAGTTAAGTTGTAGCTGACATGTAAAGTAAATGACAGTCTTTATTTTTGTAAACTAAGATTTAGGGATTATTTGTTACAAAGCAGGACCTTCAAGTTGCTGAAAAACTCAAGAGGCAGAGCTAAACCCTTGTCTTGGTCTATTCCTAATTTCCAAGGAGAAGGAACTTTGTCTTATTATTTAAAAATATTTATCATATTTATCAGAAATCACGCTGTGTAAATGTGACATAAATATAAAATGAAAAAAATAAAAGGGAAAGTATAGAACACATGCAAGCTGTAGCAGTAGCAAAAGTTTTCATAAATAAAACATAAAATATTGATAAGTTGAGCAAATGACACAAGAGATTTTTTGTAACATGGAACATAAAAATGAAGACAAAGTAGGCTCAGGACAGTGAAGCATTACACACACACACACACACACACACACACACACACACACACACACACATATAAAATAAAATCAGAATATGTAATGAACCACTTCAGATCAGTGATAAGACAAACAATGTAATGTGTTCTAGTTTCATGTCTGTTACTGTGATCAAAACACCCTGACAGAAAGCAACATAGAGAAGGGAAGGCTTTATTTGGTTTGCAGTTCCAGGTTACAGTCCATTGTCACTGAGGGGAAGTCAAGGCAACAAGTCAAGCATCTAGTCACATCATGTCCATGTTCAGGAGCAGAGAGGAATGCATGTAGGCATACTTGCTTCCTGGCTTGCTTGCTCTTAGGTAGTTTTCTCTTATTTAGAACCCCAAGCCAAGGGAATGGTGCTGCTCACAGTGGGCTGGATCTTCCTACATCAATTAACTAGTAAGACATTGCCCTGGAGATATGCCCATAGGCCAACCTGATCCAGATAGTTCCTCATGAAGACTCTCTTCTCAGGTGATTCCAGGCTGTGTCAGGTTGACAGTTAAAACTAATCAGCACACAAAACAATGGGAAAAGGGACAAGGGCAGTGTCAGAGCTTTATGGACAAGGTAACAAGAATGGCTGGAATCCATGCGTAGTCCTCTAATGTGAACTAAGTAGCACTAAACAGATTTGCAAACTTTAAGAAATCTGACATGTTGAGTGTTGCCAAGATCATTCTCTGGGCCAGTGCTAAGAATGAATATGACCCAGCTTTGATCCCTTGTGACTGAGCAATGGAGAAAGCAAATGCATGGAGATGACTGCAGTAGCACGTAGTATTGCAGTGACTGGGTCTTCTGGTGGGATGCAGGATTGGGAGGGAATCTTGTTCACTAAGCACAAAGGAGTCAAAAAGCCTTCACAGAAAAAATGATTTGAAAGACAGGATAATTCCAGAAAGAGGAGGCCTGGACAACAGCACAGGGAACTGAAAGGGAACGAATTGGATTAGGGGAAATGGTATGAAATTGAAAAAATGTGCAAAAAGAGATAAATTTCACCAGAGAGAAGATCATGACCAGGAAGGAAATTTAATTCTCATGTATAGGTGTTGCTGAAAAAGATCAGAATGTGTACCATAGAAATGAGAATCAAATAGCTTGGTTGACCCTCTTCAGTGTGTGTGTGTGTGTGTGTGTGTGTGTGTGTGTGTGTGTGTGTGTGTGTGTATGTATGTCTCAAAACTGTGTACAGGGCTGTGAAATGCCATTCTCTAGGCTCAGCACAGCGACTACAATCATTAACTCCCAGTGGCTGTGGTTCCCTGCAATGGGACCACACACAAGGTTGTCCCTATCAGCAATTAGTCACGGGAGGGGGAGGGGCTCACGGACCCTACCCTTCTCCTTTGTACCACTATTGATAGATTCTGGGAGGGGGCAATCACTGACTTCGGTTGTGTACCTACTCCTGAGCCCACTAGGCTTTATCAGATAGCTTCAAGTCCGTCACTGCACAGATGGCCCTGTTTAACACAGTGGGTCACAAAACAAAACATAAATGTCTGAGAAGTTTGTTGTGAGAACAGGGGGATGAGCATGGGATGGGAGAGTGAGATGGGAGTGTGTAAAGTTGTCTAACAGCAAAATTAACTAAAAATAAAACTTAAAAGGCAATGGATGAACTTTGAGATGAAGAAATGTTAGGAAACTTCATTTTGCAGATATTATGACCAAGGTAACAAAAGTAGTCCAGAATCACAAAATCAAAAAGAGGACAACTAAAATCTAGGATATATGCCATGTTTTGCAAAAGAGAACCAAGAGTTTTTTCCTAGTTAGTAAAATTATTCTTACTTTCCTAATTATAAATTCAAACATTTATTTGTTTTTAAAAAAATTATGGGAATGCACAGTGTAAAACAAATTATAGGACACCATGATGGGCCTACCAAGAATTATCACTGCTGACATTTGTAATGTTGTATTATCTTAATGTGTCTCTGTTTGCTTTTTGTACAAAGCAGAATTCATATGGTGTGCACGTATATACATGTGTGTGTTTACATGTGTACAGATTATATATGTGCACATATATAATTGTGTGAGATTGTAATGTGAGTTTGTGTACATACATCTACATACTTGTATGAATGAACAGTCTGTTCTTACACTGGGTTTTAGACTTGTATAGAAATAAAGGACCAAGGATATAACAGAAAACATAGGCATTTGAAGTTTTAACATTTTTAGACTCTCTCTTTGTGTGTATGTGTTGTGTATGCTCATATATGTGTGAGCACACATATGTGTACATGTGTACATGCTTGTGTATGGAATTCAGAGGTCAACTTGGTTATAGTTGGTTCCTCAGGCACTCTCCACCTTGTTGTCTGAGGCAGAGTCTCTCAGGGGCTGAAACTTACCAAGCCCTAAGGACCCACAGGTCTCCCCCTCCCCAGTGCTGGGATTACAAGCACAGGCCAGCACACTCAGGTTTTTGAAAAATGTGGACTATTGTCCCATCCTTAATACAAGGGGAGGTGCTTAGTCTTACTGCAACTTGATATGCCACATTTTGTTGATGATATCCATGGGAGGCCTGCCCTTTTCTGAATAGAAATGGAGGAGGAGTGGATTAGGGTGGGCGAGGTGGTGGATGTGTGGAGGGGGAGGGGCTGGAAGGGGAGGAGGAGGGGAACTGTGATAGGGATGTAAAATAATAAATAAATTTAAAAATGTGGGTTTGGAGGATAAGAACCCGGGTTCTCCTGTCGGCAAGGCAAGCACTTAGCAACTCAACTGCCTTCCCAGCCACATTTTTAAGTTGTTTTTGGAAAGGTTTGTTATTCTCGTTATGATAGTTTTAACATGCTGAATTTTCAGTTTGGTTTCTTACTCAAGTCGTTATTATTACTAACAAAAAAAATTGAGCTAATGTTCTGCACTGTGTACGCTTTTATTTTTTTTCCATGAAAGTTTGTACATTTTATCGCTCATATTTAGGACACGCTTCCATGTGGCTGTTTTATTGGTATACATTTGAGACACAAATCCCTGGTTTTCCTCTGCTGCGGTCAGAGAACAGGCTTTAACAGACTTTTCCTTTGGGGAATGTTTTGAGGTTTTCATCAAGGCCTACTTATATAATCATATTTTTGTAAATGTTCTCAGGCCCTGGAAAAGAGCCGTTTTTGGTTGTTGTTTGTTTTGTTTTGTTTTTGTCTTTAAAGTGTATCATCTTCACTAACACTTGGCATTGCCAGGCTTTTCTAGTATGTGCAAATAGAATGAGTCTGTGATCTCACAGGTTGAACTGCCCACGACGCTGCCCATCTTGCCATGCAGCAGCCAGGCACCCCTGCTTCCTCCGCCATGCATTCCAGGGGCCAGCCTTTGCGCCTTCCCCACTGCCACAGGCCTTTCCTTGTGGTGATTTGTGCATTCTTGATTTGTATCTTTCTATTGCACAAGTCGGCAATAAATCCTGAATGTTTGTGCCATCTTTTTTCTTTTTTGTGTAGTCATTTTTGATTTTTTGGCGGGAAAACGACATTTCATTCTTTTTTTTCTTCTATCTTTTGTACTTTTAATCCTTTGCTTGAGAAACTCTTCCCTTGTATAGAGCTGAAATATTGTATTATATTTTTGTCATGAAGGCCTTTAAGATTTTGCTTCCTACAGTTAAAATTTTAATCCTTACAGAATTTGCATTTGTGTGTGGGGTGAGATAGGAAGTTTCCTTGTTCATTTAGTTTTAAAGTTTGAATGGCTGTTTGTGACATTATTAAATCCATTCTTCTCTAGGTGTTTTGTTTTGTTTTATGTCACCCCAAGTCGGTAGATGCGTCCTAGAGGAGCGTCTCTCTTCTGCAGGTCACTTAGTGCCTGTCACTTTGTCTGGGCCACAGTTCAGTCTCTTAGGCTTCATCTTCCTTTGGCATGAGTGCTGGGGCAGGGCGGCCGTTCATATTCTTTAAAATTGTCGCGTTTAATATCAGCACTTTCCTCTTCCTTATGAATTTTAACATCAGGTCATCAGCTGCTGTGGAAAGCCTCTTATGATTTTATTAGAAACATTTATTCATATAGGAATCTTGAAGTTATTGCCTTTTTTATGCCATTGAGGCCCTTTATCCAGAAGCATGATATATCTACCTCTGTATTTGGAATTCATCTTCTGTGCTTAAATATCATGCAAAATAATTTTTCTCTTCTTTTTGAATTTCTTCTCTTGAGTAAATCTTAAATATCTTGCAATTTATGTTGCTTTTAAGAATGAGTTTTTAATGTCATTAGTGTTTTCAATTTTCATAGGAATGGTACAGATTTTAACATATGCTTTACATCCATCAATAGCACTAAACGATTTTATCAGTTGTAGTAATTTTATATATCATCTTAAATCTCCTTGTCTGATGTGACTGGCATGGAGTTTCCTTCTTTCTAATCCTGTGTGTCTCTTACCTGCCTGCTGGTAATCTTCTGTACACCGCTGAGCAGGGGCGGTGTAGACAGAGTTCCTTTTCTTTGTTAATGGCAGGAGGGCCATCATTCTCACTACTCCACCCAGTTGACACACAGGGACCTTTTCGTGAGATGCACTGTATTTGTCCTATCAGGAGGCAGCTCCCCCAGCTCACTAAGACCATTGTTTGATGGATACCGTTTTTTTATTAATCCAAGAAAGGTTATAGGATTTCATCAAAAGCTTTTTGGACATCTTTTGAGATATGCATATGATTTTCTCCTTTAATATGTTAATAAGAAGAGTTGAATTAATAGACTTCTCTAATGTTTCATCATGCTGACATTTGGGGCATAAATTCAACTGGATCATTTTGGGGAGTGTGCTCTCTCTCTCTCTCATACACATACTCAGCTCATGCACACATTATTGAATCCAGTTTGCAAATATTTTCCCCATTGTGTTTTTAGACTAGAACTGAGTCTGGAGGAAGGACATCATGCTAAGTGAAACAAGCCAGGATTTACAGAAGGAGAGAGCAAAGCAGTGATTGACAAAGCCATGGGTGGGGAGTAGGGAGTGGAGGGATCTTGTTCAATGGACACAAAGTTTTAATTATGAATGAATAATTAGGATGGATAAATTCTGGAGTTTATTTTTACAACATGGGTAACTACAGTTAGTAACATGTCATGTCTATCAGAAAGCTGCAGAGAGTAAAATCTTTTTAAATATAATACATTTATTATTTTTGAGAATTTCATGTGTACGTATGATGTAATTTGATCCTATTCACCTCCATTCTTCCTCCTAGATTCTCCCAGCTCCACCTCACCTTTGCTTCCTCCCTTCAACCTCTAGTCCTTATTTATTTATTTATTTATTTATTTATTTATTTATTTATTTTAAAAGAAGCCATTGAGTCTAATAAGTGCTACCCATACACAAACGTGTATGAGGCTATCTCCCGGATCCTGGTCCACCTACTAGGGACATATCACACTCCTAAAGGAAGTTGACTCTCCTCCAGCCACAACTGCTGATAGGTCCTCGGCTAGGCATGGGAATTCTGAGATTCTCCTATATCCACGATGGGATATTGATTAGCTTGGTCTTGTGCTGTGAGAGGTGGTCACAGTTCTTGTGGGTTCTGTGTGTAACAGCCATCTCCTATCCAGAAGACACTTTCACCCGGCTCTCCCAGACCCCTGAATCTTCTGCTCCTCCTCTAGTGTTCCCTGAGCCTTGGGGAGCAGGGTGTGATACAGATATTCCATTTATATATCCTAAATCTCTTCGTATTAACATACATGAGGTGATGGAGATGTAACTGCCTTGACTTAATTTCAAATGTCACATTGCACATAACTTAATAAGGCTGGCAAATTCTACAAGTTAGCCTGTGAGTTGGTGTTTTTCAAAGTTCTCTCTCTCTCTCTCTCTCTCTCTCTCTCTCTCTCTCTCTCTCTCTCTCATTACCCTTTAAAAAAATTCCAAGTTTCCACTGGGTGGCAGTGGTGCATGCCTTTAATCCCAGCACTTGGGAGGCAGAGCCAAGCAGATCTCTGTGAGTTTGAGGCCAGCCTGATCTACAGGGCAAGATCCAGGACAGGCACCAAAACTGCACAGAGAAACCATGTCTTGAAAAACAACAACAACAACAACAAAAAAAAAACAACCAAAAAAACAAACAAAAATCCAAGTTTCCTTATTATTTATATTTTTTTAAGCCACCCTTTTCAGGTAACTAAGGTAATACTTGCTAGCTTTGCTCTTTGTTGCTTTTGATGGCTGAGCACATTTATAGCCCATTGTTTAAATTTCTCTTGTGATTGATTGTTCTGTGAGAGCCCACTGGGTCTGTGTTGTGGAAACTTCCATTCTGAATGTTCACCATGGTGCTTGGTGTTTTGGGGATGACTTTCAGAGACCCAAGAGTTATTTGGGGATTTTGGCTTTGTATCCATTGCTGAGTCTACCTCCCTTGTAGACGGACCTGGCGCTTTGTGTTCCGTGCCCCACGAAGTCCGAGAGCTTCCTGACCTGTTGTAGTAACTTCTCGTATGTGTCCTTCTTTGATTTCAGGACCCTGAGATGTATTTTTCTTCAACACTAGGGATTCTGTGGATTAAAAACCACATGCTCTTAGTGGGTTTCTGTCAGCTGAGAAGGGATGGAACCTATCTTCGGAGCCTGAAGTTTGAAATCTCTTCGTTTTGTTTTTTAAATTTTATAATCATGTTGTTTATCGCTTCATTTTTTCCTGTTCTCAAATGACCTTTGTGCCTCACCATGCTCATTTCACAAATGCTATGTTCTCTTGCCTCTTCTTATAAGTGGAGGGTACTGTTTCTTTCCTTACCGAGTCATTAGCGAATTCTACTGCTTTACAAATATTGAAAGTCTTACACTTTCTAAGAATATTGTGGTGATATTTTAATTGTGTTTAACTGTGATTTTATTTATATGTTAATAAATAAAGTTTGCCTGGAGATCTGCGGTCACATAGCGAGCCATAAGCAGAAGTCCAGTGGTGGTAGTACACACCCTTAATCCAATCACATGGCAGAGTCTCTCTGTGGTCAAGGACACAGCCAAGCATGGTGACACGAGCCTTTAATCCCAGTACCAATCATAGAGACCTGGAGGTCTGTATAGACAGGCAGTGATGAGGAAATCATGTGGCTCTCTGATCTCTTTGCTATTACCTCTGTATTTTGCTCTGTGTTTCTTATTTACTAAGACTGTTTAAAATTTCGTCTACAAAATATCTCATAAAATAATTCAAAGAAGTGCCTTTCAAGACATTGGTTTTAGAACCATGTTGATACTTTCTCAAAATTGAAGATTTCTTGTGTTTCTCTAACTCAACTGAAGATGTTAGAGGCAGGATATTAGAATTCGTATTTTATATGCTGTAGGGGCACTGCTGGTTAACAAAGAGATCAATCTTATCAGTTCCTACTTAAGATTTGATGTAGGTTTTCTCATACACATTCCGATGTATTTCCACATGCTTTTAAAGGTGATGTTAGAAGAGCCTGTGTTCCTGACTCCCGTGTCAGGGTTCATTAGGAGCTGGAGGTAGTAATGCAGGTAGATCTGGAGGCAGCAGAGGTCTTTGCCCTGAGTCATACACTGCTTTCTCCATGTCCGTAGCATCTCTAGACATAAACTAGAGAAGCACCCAGCTCTGGGCTTACACACCTGCTGGAGGATGTGTGGAGATCACGTGTGGTGGGAGCATAGTGCTGCTGCCCCCTAGTGGTGAGTTAGATTTGGCCCTTGGCTTTTGTCCTTTGTGCCCTGAGTGTCTGCATTTGATGGACTCTGCCCTTTCTTCCTCCAGACTCAGAGGAAGTTGGCCCCATGCTCCTTCTTTGTCTCCTTTCCATCTAGAATTCCTGGGAGGTTCAGACTTTGGTCTCATTGATAGTCTTGGGACTTTTTCCGTGGTGATCTGAGAAGCCAGAAGCTTTGATTGCTGTCTTCACGTATGTTTGTGTGTTTCCGAGTCTATTTTCTTTGTTGTTTTCTAAAATGAATGTCATGATAAACAACATGAATTTCTAATACAAAGTGGTTTCAAAGTGGAGTCTGAGAATCATTAGGGAAATTTCTCTTGTCAACTGTATTTTGGTCTCTCAAATTTTGGTAAATCTCAAGTATCTATTCTTCCTGCAAAGAAGAATTTGATGTGTGTAGCAATTTAGGAAAACTTAAAGTGCATTAAAGTACATTCAGTTAGGACATTTGTAGTTATTTTCTAGATAAAATGGTAAATAATATTATTCTAAGATCAAATAAAAATGTCCATGTTGTTTCATGTCTGTAGAAATGGAGGGTATTAGACCTTCAAGAAATTTCACCCATACAGGGGTCAAAGCTATTTTAAATTTCCCCAAATTTTCTCTGTTTTTATTTCTTTTCTCATGCATCAACATTTCTGGGCCTTTCCACTTCAGTTAAAAAAATGGCCTTTCAGCTCAAATCAAAACCTCACACTCTCACTTCCTGAGGCTGCAATCTGAGTACCTGCAAAGGAGGCCAGGCTCTAGCCAGGGAGAACATGGTCCCCCCTTTCATTTTCTTTGACAGCATCCTAAGTAAGGCCACTGCAGGAGGGTGATGTCAAGTGGAGGTGAACTCCCCTCTCAAGTTTGATCTCTGGCATGGAGGGGGCAGGGGGAGCTTGGAAAGGAGGGCTGACCCCTCAGCCATTTCTAAACATGGAAAATGATAGCAACCTCAGGTGGGCCAGCCATCCAAAACAGCCACACTGGTGGTGACTTGTGTGCTCAACCTGCTCCTGCCCAGGTGGTACTGTGGCCTGGCTGGAAGGCAGGCCCACTCCACAGAGAGTGTGCTTGTGCCCGAGCCTCATGCCAAGTGTTGACAGAGCAAGAGATCGGCCTCCAGAATAGCAGCAAAGTGGGCAGGCGGTGTTCCACAGAGAGGCATCCTGCAGAGTCGTGCTGGCCAACCTCCAGCTGATGTCCTCCGAAAGCTTCTCTTTCTTTTTAGGGTCTTGGATTCACGTGCTTGATAATGTGGTATCTTGTGACCCCTGCCCACAAGCCTCCTCAGGTGCCCTCTTCTTGTTTTTCCCCCAGGACGTTTGCAGGGGCTGTGTCTAGGGATGACCATGTCCCCCTCAGAAAGGAGGAAAATTAGGCTTGACCAGGTAAGGCCTAAGGCATGAAACTTGTGAATACCAGAGTCCAGATTAACATCTGACTAAATAGCATGGCCTTGAGCAAAGCCACAAACTCTGTCTGGTATTTACTTTTCTCTCTGACTTGGCTACTGTTAAGTCAAATGGTCTCTCTTTCTTCCTCCCTCCATTCTTACCTTCCTTTCTTCCTTCTGCACATATTTACAGGGCACTCGTTGGGGCAGGAACTTTCCTTTGGTGCTAAAAATATAACAACAGATATTCCTGATTCGTGGAACTTACTTGGACAGAGAAGCCAGCCAATAGACACAGCAAATATTGAAAATGGTATTTCACAGGGTGTAAGTGCTATGTAGGAGGTGGGTGGTGATGGTGGTGCCAAGAATGCTGAAGAGAGGCAGGAGGTTTTTTAGCTGGAGGGTATTGAGGAAGCCTTGTATGTGAGGTACATTTGGGCGCAGAGGCTGAGGAGTAAGCTCCGTGGATAACCAGGGCATCCAGGTACAATGAAGATGCGACAGTCTCTATAGCCT
This sequence comes from Peromyscus leucopus, assembly GCF_004664715.2. Taxonomy (NCBI): domain Eukaryota; kingdom Metazoa; phylum Chordata; class Mammalia; order Rodentia; family Cricetidae; genus Peromyscus; species Peromyscus leucopus. The sequence goes on from NC_051066.1 coordinate 135,684,485, forward strand.
GAATGAGCTTGGAGCATGCAAACAAGAAAAAGAAGGAGTGTGGGTTATAGTGCATTAAATGAGTGTCTTACTCCATTGTGGTTGCTGTAACAAAATGCTGCACAGTGGCTGCAGATCTAGTGTCTGCCGAGGGACCACTTTTCTCACTTTTGGTTCATAAATGGTGACTTCTTTGGTAACTTCCCATGGTAGAAATGGCAGGGCAGTTCTCCGGGGCTTCTACTCTATGGACGGTCTGTCCCTATGACCTAATTCTTAATTGTAAGGTATTACACCCTGCCATACTATTCACCACACTTCCTGACATCGTGACTTTGGAGGTGGAGATTTCAACCTATGGATTTTGGAGGTGCACAAAAATCTTCATACTAGAACAGAGGGAGAATAGAAAGGACATGATGCCATAGAAGAAATAGGGGTGGGAGGTTGTCAGTACCTGTGGGCCTTTGTAAGAAAAGGCACACAGAGAGACATGTTTGGATGGGCAGAAGGTTTTCCAACGGCATGTGCAATAATGCAAACAAACATCCCCCTTTCTGGAAGTTTTGCTTCTAAAGCTGGTCTACATGGATCCTCCATTTTAGATATTTTTTTTCTACAGTCCTGGAGATAAAAACCAGGGCTTTGTGCATGCCACACGAGTAGTCTACCACAGGGCACCCCCAGCCTTAGGCTGTAGGACCTGATCCTTTGGTTTTGTGATTCTGACTTGGGTACAAAGTTCTCAAATGAAATGTAAGATCTAACTCCCCCCCCCCCCCGAAAGCATGCTGTGGAATTCTTGACCACCACATAATTTCTATTGTGACTGAATCTGCAGCTGTTCTGGCTGTGTAGGGTATTGGGTGGTGCGGGGTTATGGCAGGGTGTAATACCTTACAATTAAGAACCAGGAGTTTGTTTGTTTTTTTGTGAGACAGGGTTTCTTTGTGTAGTCCTGGCTGTCCAAGAACCCACTTTGTAGACCATACTGGCTTCAAACTCAGAGCTCTGCCTGCCTCTGCCTCCCAAGTGCTGGGATTAAAGGTGTGCACCACCACTCCTGGCTTCCAGAAGTTGTCCTTTAAAGATAAGCCAACACCAGAGAAAGGACCAGTTTTCCAGAAATAGATGTTGAAGCCACCTAGCTAGGACTTAAATGCAGGAGGCAAGAGAGGGGGTTGAATGTCCCTGAGGCATCACAGCAGTGAAGGGAGAGCGAACATGCAAGCCTGCAGCTGCAGGTGCTTTATGGCCCCTGCAAGACACTGTAGGCATTAGTGATGGTGCTGTGTCATGGCTGACTTGCTAAAATCGATGTTTAGAGATTTCGGTTCTGCTATGATGCTAGAATTCAAAACACTCAATGGTGCAATGAATAAACAATAGATAAAGCCATTATTTTCAAATGTAGGCAACTGCATCTACCTATCTGGCATTTGTAGCTAGAGTTTTCTCCAGTCCTGCCCAGCCCTACAGTCCCCATAACTGCTTATAAAATAATCACTCAGAAGCTCATATTAATTAAACTGCTCATCCATTAGCTCAGGCCTACCACTATCTAGTTCTTACACTTAAACTCAGCCCATTTCTATTAATCTATACCTTGCCATGTGGTTCATGGCTTACTGGTAACTTAAATCTTTCTACTCATCGAGGGGGCTGACAGCATCATCTGACCCAGCCTTCTTCCATCCAGCATTCTCCTCTTTCCTTGTCCCACCTACACTATCCTTCCTGCCTGGCTACTGGCCAATCAGCATTTTATTTATCCATCAGTCATAGTAACATACTCACAGCATACAGGACATCCCACAGCAGGCATTGGGTGGATTTTGTGTACCATTGAAACACTGACCTGGATTGGCTCAATTTGAGTTCTACATTTAATATCATTCCTTTTGATTTTAGTTGGGGCTGCTTTATAGGAGAGTTTGTCACTGTATCAATTTATATATCATTTTATAATCGGGACATTTGGGGGGAGGAGATAGTACAGGATAGTTCATCTTCATATATGAATAGTGAAAATAAGGAGACAGGGAAATGGTTTGCTTCTCCACGTAGTCGCACAGATGTGGGGTGTGAATCTAAGTCAGAGACCACATGTTGCTCTTCTGGACTGCTTTTAGCTAACGACAACACAGTAGAGGAAGATGAGCGGGGTAAGCTGCTTACCTGCCTTAAGGAAAAATAGTGTTCTAACCACCAGACTTTCCTTTTCCTTCCCTGACTGTTTTGAGTGGTCTGTCCAGAGTACCGTGCCTATGTTGGAGATACCAGAAATCCCCCAAAAGATATTCCTTCTGTGGAAATTGCTCTTGAAGAAAGACTCCTGGTCCAGGTTCACAACACTTCCTGGGGAATCTCACATCCAGATCAGAGAAGTGGGGGTAAAGTTCTGATGTCCTCAGCCCCAGGGAGGCAGCTCTGAGGCACTGCCCTGGCTGGAGAGCTCAGCTTACAGCTGTGCCACAGTTCTGCAGCATCCTGGCTAGTCTTTACTTCCTGTTGCCTTGGGCAGTGTTGACCTCCAAGGCATCCGAGTAGACTAGCTGGTTTGTGAGTTTGTGTCTCAGGTCAGTTTCTTGGGAGTCAGAATGAGACTTGTCCCATCTACACTATCCTTCCTGTCATGCACAGCTCTAAAGTCGGTGTTAATGAAGGAAACAAACACATGGCTATTTTTTGACAAATATGAGGTTTTTATTTTAAGGTTATTTTATTTTCAATTGTGGGTTTGTGTGTGTATCTATATGTGGGTGCATACACGTGAGAGCAGATGCCTACTAAGGCTAGAAGATAGTTTCAAACAGGTTCTGGATTTGCAGGTTGGGCATGAGCCACTGAGGGTGGGTGCTGGGAACTGAACTCTGGCCCTCTCAAGAGCAGTATGTACTCCTAAGTGCTGATCCATCTTTCCAGCCCTAGCATGCAGTCGCTTTTAGTTGCTTACATTTAATGTGAGATGCCAGAAGAACAAGTGGGTCCGTATTAATAGAGCATTATATTATATTCCTGCAAGAAGGTCTTTGCCTAGGGTGGGGGGTGTGGTAGGGAATAATCACTGTGGAATTTCCCCTGTCACTTCTTCCTACCCTTGCTAGGCTGTTTCTTCATTCAGCAAATATTAACCACATGTTCTCTGTGTTCTAGATGTCACCTCAGATACAGACACTGGAGATGGAGAATTCGGTATGCTCTAAATGAGAGGCAGGAGGTGAGGAAGGAATTGTGCATTCTCGGTGTCTTATTGCTTGTGGGCAGAGAGATGGCCAGTCACAAGGCCACTCTGCACCCCAAGAGCCACACTTAAGGTACTGTGTGACACTGAGAAAATGCAGAAGAAGGGAAATCCAACTCACTGCAAGAAGGGGTGGGCAAACTACAGCCCTCATGCTAGTGCTGGATGGCATGAATTCAAAATATTTTCTGCATTTTCTATTTTTGAAAAATATTCCAAAGAGGAAGAATAATTTGTCATACACAGAGGCCACATGAAATGAAAGTCCCACTGGAGCACAGCTGTGCCCACATCTTTACATGGCATCCATGCGTGGCTGTCTTACCCTAGGAGAGTGGGGGAGGTGAAGTGGACACCCAAGGTGGCCTGCAAGACCCTTTACAGAAAACCTTAACAATTCCTGGTTGGTGCAATCATGGAGAGCCTCTTGAAAAAAAGAGGCCTTTGAAAGTGGGTCCTACAGCACGAGGGTTAACCTATCAAGCAGGAAGTATCCAGGCCAGAAGAGACTGGCAGAAATGGCAAACACAGAGGTATAGATGGGAGGTGGGGAACTGTGCATAAGGGTAGTGGGGGTTTCAGTATGTCTGGGGCATTCTGGGAGTGGTTGGAGTGAGCTATTAGTTATCAATAGGAATCAAGTATGGAAGACTCAAATTGCCTTTTATTTGAGAATGAGAAATCTTTGAGGGGTTTCAAGCTGAGAAGCCACTTGCCCAGCTTTGAGTTTTAAGGAGATCACTCAGGAAGCCCTGTGGAGGAAGTCATAGAGGAGGTGAGAACAGCCCAGGGTAGATTTGACAATCAAAGCAAGTTAAGAACTTTCCCTGAGGGAAGTGAGGAGGGAAGTCCCGCTCACACGTGAGGGAGAGGAGCCCATGAGAATATGCCTTGACAGACAGGTGGCATGAGACCAGGGCACGGGGCAGTGTCAGCAGGGAAAGAGTGACTCAGAGACAGATGGAAGCTGGACCAGCTACAGCAACCCAGACCAGAGTGGGGATGACTCAGGGGCCTTCGGTGACACCGTGGGCTTTGTACTTGATGTCTGAACACTGGGGCTGGGCAGCTGAGAACGCTGGAGGACCGCACACAGCAGACAATGGCGCCTCAGGGAGCATGAGCTGGGAGGCAGGGTGGAGCAGGATGGCAGCGATAAGAGCAGTACTATCAGTGGAAGGCAGAGGCACTTCCTCTGGAGCCGGCGAGAGGGAGGGGCGGGGGCCCACCTCACTTTCCTAGCGTGAGGCCCTGGGTAGGGAGAAGCAAGCTTTGTTTGGTAGAAGCAGAGGTCAGCTGCTACCAGCAGGGACAGGAAGGTGGAGGCTGAGGTGAGATAATTTCCAAAGACAGGAACCAAGGTCAATATCGGATATGGAAGCTTTCATGCCGTTTGAGCAGAAACAAAAGGATGCGGTAAAGACTTCACTCGAGTCCCAGGGGTCCCTTCAGCTGACAGGAATCACGGACTGGCCTACTCAACCCTGCTTTCTCCTCTAAGTCCGCGCCTCAGGCAGAATGAGCATTTGAATGAGGCTTTGGCTCTGACAGCCCAAGGGCCCCTTAGCTCTCTCAACAAGTTTATGCTGCAGTTTGTGGGGATAACCATGGGGGAGCTGTTTACTATGTTGATGTGGAGGCATCTCTACACATTTCTTATAGAATCTCCACAGAAGAGTCATATTTCAGGCCATCGTTTTTCTTCCTCCTCCCCCTCCTCCTTCTCCTCCTCTTCTTTCTTCTTCTTATGGGAAAGATGTCACTTAGATGATAGAGATGGACCACAGGAATAAAGGGTGTCCTAAACAGGGGCTCATGTACAGGTATGAGCTCTCTTTAGCCGTCACCATACTATGAGAAGAAAGAATTCTTGTGTGTGTGTGTGTGTGTGTGTGTGTGTGTGTGTGTGTGTGTGTATGTACATATTCCTGTGTGCACACACATGCATGGGTACATGTTTGCACATGTGTGTACATGCATGTGGAAGCCAAGGGTTGATGTGAGGTGTCTTCCTCAGTTTCTCTCCATCTTAGTTTTTGAGGCAAGGTTTCTCACTGGCCCTAGAGCTCAATGATTCAATAAGACTGTCTGGCTATCGAGTTCCAGGGACACCCAGACTCCACCTTCCCAGTTCTAGGATTACATACATGTGCTATTATGCCCAGCTTTTATCTGGTTCTGGAGATCAAGCTCTGGTCCTCATGGTTACATGGCAAACAGTTTACTGACTAAGATATTTCCTTAGTCCAAGTATTCTTAAATGATAACAGATTGCATCAACTCATTTAATCCTCCCAGGCAATAACTCTCTTTGGCTAAAGCAATATCAACACCACTGTGTAGATGGAGAAATTGAGATGAGAAAAGCAAAGATATTTGCCTAAGTCATAGAGTAGGAAAGGGGAAATACATTCAAGCTGGAGCAATAGACCACTGGAGACCCAGCCCTGTCACTGGAAGAACTTCAAGCATTGGCAAACATCATCTAGGGGAAATGTCTGTTGACTTGGGACCAGGATGCACTTTCTCTGCTTTTCTGCTACTCTGGCTCACGGTCCCACCGAATGGACACCAGAGCACTCTATTTTGTCCCTTCAGGGTGTTGGTTACAATTGTGTTTGTTTATTATTTTGCTTGTTTCCTCTGGTGGAATGTGTTTCCTGAGCTCAAGGATGGTGCCTGTGTTGCTGTCCTCACATCCTGACACCAAATGAAGCACACAGTAGGGATGAAGAGGATCTTGTTGACTGAGTGGCCACCTTGGCCACAAGAAAGGAGGCCTAATGAGAAGATTGGTGGTCCTCTGGAAAACACAGTGGACAGTGTCCAGTTGCTCTGTTAGTTTGCAAGGCAGGAGTGGACACAGCATCTGGACTTGTAAAAGTGAAGAAGATGACCCATACTTCTGTTTCTTTTCTATTTAAAATATTTATTAATGTGTGTGTGTGTGTGTGTGTGTGTGTGTGTAAGTGTGGTGTATGTAAGCACATGGGTGTGTATGTGTGTGCCTGCATGTGAGATGTATGTCTGTATATGGTGCATATGTGTGTATAGGTGCATATAGTATTAATGAATATGTATGTGTAGTATATAAGTGTGTACTCCTGTATGTGAGTGTGTACCCTGGACACATGCTTGTGTAGATAAAAGGTCAATGGTAGTGCCTCCTTCACTACCCTGCCTTTTGAGACAAGTTCTCTCACCTGAACCTAGAGTTCACCAATTCACCAAGACTGGGTAGCAAGCAAGCCCCAGGAATCTCCCTGTTTCAGCCTTTTCATTGTGGTATTACAGGCATGTGTCCCCACACTTGGCTTTTTGTGTGGGTCCTGTGTATCAGAACTCGGGTCCTCGAGCTTGTGTGACTATTTCTTCCAGTGTAGAAGAGTATAAATACATATGGAACAATGCAGGTGCAAGAGGCTGGGCCTCCTTGTAGCAGCACTGAGGAAGAGAGTGATGGGGGCGGCAGCTGGTGTGCATTATTGGCTCCGGCAGGCACCAGTTTTGTAGATTTGTCTCTTTGTCCCCCACAAAGCTCTGGGGTGAGGGCTTCCTCCTGACTTACACTCTCTGAAAATAATGAAACAGAGGCTCAAGGAGCATTAATGACAGCATCCCAGTATGCTGAGAGTGGATGGAGGACTCTATCTCCTAAGTGCTGAGATTCACTAGCTTTCTTTATTGTAGAAGTCCAGGGACTTAAGATTGACTGCCTGGCCTCTTGCTTCCGTGCCTATTAGGGGTGCAATTTTATGGAAATCACATTTCTGTGCCTTAGTTTCATCATCTAAAAAAAACCCCAGAGAATATTAGTGTCTACTTTACAAGGTTGGATAAGTCTAAATACTCAGATGAAGAACTCAGTGTGGTATTCAGCATGGCTACATAGTGTTTTACCAGCATCATCACCATCACCATTTATTGGTCTCAGTGTTTCATACGTCTACCATTTTAATTTTCATTTAAGTAGCCTAGGCATAGGGACATCCAGAAAGCCAGTAAAACATTATTCATGAGTGCATCTGTTAAATATGTTAGCCCTTTTACCAGCCTGCGTAAAGAAGATGATTGTCACCCACACAGGTGGTAGCATCTCTTTTACTGAGGCCAGAACTTGAACAGGAAGGCAGAGGGAGGGTGAGCTTGCTGTCTGTTCTTTCCTGCCCTCAGATCTCGGTGTTCCTTATTCTTGGGCTTTTGAACTTGGACCAGAACTTCTGTTATTGGCTATCCTAGTTCTCTGGCTCTAGCTGGTGATGGCAGATCACATGATTTCTCCAGTCCTTCACAGTAAATCTCTTATGGATCCCATTTCTCTGAGGAACCCTGACTAGAAGGCCCCTCCTGGACTGAGTGCGCAGGGGCCCTGAAAAGGAAAGGAAACCACTTACAAGGTGTGAGTGGGGGTTCTGAATTAAAGACTGTAGAGCAGTGGTTCTCAACCTTCCCAAATCTGTGCTGTGACCCTTTAATACAGTTCCTCACACTGTGGTGACCCTCAACCATAAAATTATTTCCATTGCTACTTCAAAACTCTTAATTTTGCTGCTGCTATGAATTGCAACGTAAATATCTGTGTTTTCAATGGTCTTAGGCAACCCCTGTGAAAGGGTCATTTGACTCCAAAGAGGTTGTGACCCGCAGGTTGAGAACTGCTGCCTTAGTGTAACAAGAAGCACATCTTATCTGGTTCTGGTGGCAATGGTCTCTCTTTCCTGTGCTGTTGCTTTCAAAGGCTAAGAGGTTCTATTTCAGGTTTCCTGAGTTTCAGCACAGCGATTGTGACCTTCCCTTCCCTTTATATTTTCCTTGTGGAGGAAAGGGAGAGTGATGAGAGGAGGACTTTGTTAGGAAATGAAAGCATCAAAGTGACAGTGTTTGGGTCACCGAGATAGCATGTTAGGAAGGCTTTGGGGGTGCCATGAGGACCAGGCATGAAAGGGCAGACTGACTCAGGTGAAGTATGGGAGTCTTAGGTGACTCTTTTTGCAGCATTGTGGATCTTTGGGGGGAACTAAAGAAGGCATAGGGTGTTATGTGGGAGAGGGGACTTGTAGATATGCATCTGAAAGGGGTCTTTGAAAATAGTACTTTATACCATCTGTTGGCTTTGTGGTTGTTCACAACAGGATAAACAGTGCTTTTAATCACTGTGTTAATTGGCTAGATGTGTAGACTTTACATTGGAGAATAACTCAGGAATTCCACAGTGGATGGTTATTGGAGCTTGGGTATATCAGCTGATTTTGTCTGAAAGAGGAAGATTATATTAGGAGCCCATGCCCTCACCTTTGCCAACACTATTTTAGCATGCTTACTCCTCTCTGGAGTTCCCCTTACCTCCATAAAAATGTGGACATAGTAGTCATCCCCACTAGCTTGCAAATTCCATAATTACCATCATCAAAAGACTCAGGACTCAGGGGTGTTGTGATCTACAACTTTTCCTTAGTGATTATGAGTCCAGAATCTTGAAACTAATGGTCTGCATTCATTTCAAATTCCCCGTGTCTTTTATCATATGACCTGAGCTCAGAGCTCTAGATTCTTAACTTAATCATACCTGTAAAAACGCTGTTTACAGATAAGGTCACTTGCCCAGGTACTGAGAATTAGCATGTAGGCATATTTTGTGAAGACATCATCAACCCAATACAGGGATTCAACAGGAATTTACAACCTGTTGCATTCAAAGGAAACACATAGTCCTGTCTACTGTTCCTGGATACTCTAAACTTTGAAGTTCAAAGAAGAGTATTCCATCTCCAAAGGTAGAGTCTGATTTGAAAAGTCCCAAACTTGTAAGTTCTACTTTTGGAAGAATTTAGTTTTGTGCTCTTCTGACAATTTGCCTCTTCAGACCCTTGAAAGGAATCAGTAGAGAGAGATCCTCAGTGTCTGAGAGGGAGGACTTATGGGAAAAGGGTCTACAATTTTTTGGGATACTTGAAATGCTGGGAAGAGTTTTGTGTGGTACGTGTTCCCACAGGGATCCAATAGTTGTGCCCAAGGGTTAGAAACCAGGTCTTTCTGAAGTGGACCCTGGTCCTGGACTCAGGTATGAAACTCTGAGACGTTCTAGGCAGGCACTGTGTTTACCTTGCTTAGTGACTGTCTGAATCCAGCAATGTGAGAATCACTTGGAATGCTTGTTCAACAGATCCCTGGACTGCCCCTGCAGAGACGCCAGCTCAGCAGGTCTGTGCTGGAGCCCCAGGATTTGTCTGTCTCAGCACCTCACAGGTGACTCTGCTGCTGTTCTTTGGGGGACCCTAGTTTGAACAGAATATATGCACAAACAGCTTCGGGGGCTACGTGTGCATGGGCCATAGCCAGTGGTAGTCTGGAAAAATGTTTCAAAGGATTCTCATTTGGGCTTCCATTCTTCAAAGACTATTCAAACAGAATCAAATCCAAAGGTTAGAGTAATAGTTCTTCAGACCTTTCCTGTCCTGTCCCAGTTTTGCCCATCCCTGTAGAAGACTGTGCGAACCCCAAACCCTTCTCTATTGAGTGCTGGTCTCTCTCCTCTTAAGGACTTTGACTCCTATTCCCCAATCCTATGATCTAGACTATTAAAAGGAAAACTCTCCAGAGTGAGAGATGGAGGGTGGAGGAGGGATGACAGAGAATAGTCCCACGTTGATAAATCTTGTCTTCCTCAAACTTATTAATATTTCACATCTAAACTCTAAAGGGAAAACCTCACTGATCCATAGTGACCTGCAACCACTCAAGAGAATGTTTCTTTTCTAAATAATTTAACTTTTTATGGTAGGAAAGCAAGGGGAACTGTGTCCCAAGTAGTTCCATTAGCCTATAATTCTCTCTACAAGGCTACTGACATTAAAACATAGTTCTTTTTTTTAATGTGGACTGCAGTTAACCTTGTTGATATTCTATGTGAATCTCTTTATTCACTCTGATTTTAGGAAATAAACAGAAAGAGATACATCGAATCCTTCTATTGTAACTATTCTCCAGTCTAATTTCCTTTGTATGTTTGCAGATACTTGTCTTATGTGATGGGCTGCTATACTGCTTAGAGCACACATGTTCAGGACTGCCAAAAAAAGAGGGCTCTCTTCTAGCCATCCATCTCTTTTTATCATTTATATGAAGCAGAAGTCTGAAATCGTTTTTAAAGAAGTAAAATCCTTTCCCCAAAGTACATGTCAAGCAAAACCCTAGTGGATAAAAATAAGCTGCTTAGACCTGAAGGAGCAATGCCTGTACAGTCTCTCCTAACCAGGTTGTGCAAAAGAAATATGAATTGAGGGCTCATTGCTCAGGGTTTCCCTAAGATGGTCTACATTGAATATTTGGGGGCCATGAGGGCTCTCCTGGACTCTTTTGGGCCTATTAGTTTGGCTCTCCTGGTTTGAGAAGGACCGGAAGTTCAGTGAACTGGTAGAGGAGAGGTGTTTTCAACAATCAAACTTTTTGCATCTTCCATATGGTGACTAGTCTCAAATGCACATGGTTAATTGGGATTATGAGCTCCATATTGTCACTAAGAAGATAACAGCTGTACTCGGTCAGCAGACAGTGTGAGACCAGCTGTAGGCATTCATGGATGAGTGGGGAGGAAGCCTCTCCATCATGGAATTCATGAAATGATGTGGAGGAACTAGGCAGGCATTTTTATGTCATGTCAAAACTCTCCTCATCTTCCCCATCACTGTGTTTTAAAGTAACAATGCAGATGTGCTCTGTTGGCCTGTTTGCCTAGTGCTGGCCATGCCTTAACTAGAAAAGGAAGGTGTGCTTAAAGGAATGAGCAGATCTACATTGGCTCATCAGTTAGAAAAGGAGATAAGAATAGAGAGAAGATACAGGCAGGTGTGGTGGTTGAAATGAGAACTGTCCCTCATAGTTTCATTATTTGAATACTTGGTCCCCACTTCGTGGTGCTGTGTGGGGAGGTTTAGGAGGTATGGTCCTACTGGAGGAAGTATGTTACTATGGGCTGGCTTTGAGAGATTAAGGTCTCGCCCTACTTTCAGGTTGCACTCCATGCTTGTAGTAAAGGACGTGGGCTCTTAGCTTCCTGTTCTCTCTGCCATGTCTTCTGCCTTCTGCCATGATGTCCCTGCCATTGTGGACTCACCTTCTAGAAGTATAAGTCAAAATAAATGATTTCTTTTACAAGTTGCCTTGGTCATGGCATTTTGTTGCAATAGAAAATAGCTAATGCGGGAGGAAAGCTGCTTGAAAAATTAATGGTTGTTTATGTTTAAGGAATATTCTGAGCCAAGCATCATTTCAAATTCTTTGGCTTCAAATTCTCATTCAGTCTTTATTAAAATCCTTTATAGTCTCAGTGTGCCCATTTTATTGGTGAATAAACAGAGGCACAGTGACCTTAAACAGCATTCTCCTGTACTCCTTGTTAGACAGGCCCTTTCTGGGTGAAAATTTATAGAAAGGATGCATGCTGACACCAACTAGTGATTTTCAAAAAAAAAAAAAATAAAATAAAATAAAAAGAAGAAGAAGAAGAGAAAAAAGAAAGAAAAGAAAGAGAAAAAGAAAAAAGTTGCACAGAAGGAATTTCTTCAAAACAATTCTGACCTGGAGCCAAGGAGAAATAACCACAGCAAGAAATTGACTCTGGAAGAGTGAGACCTAGAGTCAGATATTGTCCCCAAGGAGAAGCTTCAGCATCTACAGAACTGGAATTCAGTCTCAGAGGGCAGTGGTTGGTCTAGCCTGGGCTCTAACACCCTCAGCATTTGAGACAGTTTCTTTGTTGATTGTTGTTTATGTGTGGGTGAAAGCAGAAACGACTGCAGTAGTAAGCGGCTACCCCCCAGCTGAAGTGCTATCCTGGGGTAATTACAGAGACAGATTTGTGAATGAGAAAATTTGGAATGATATGCTGCATGATGAAAAGACCTGCCTAAAACTTGAAGGAAGCACAAGAGAAAGATGGATGGATCCTATCAGAGCTGACAAAAGAAACTGGTGGTGTTATCTCACAGAACCTTTAGGCCATCTCTGCTTGCTATGTCTGGGGATAGCTGGCGTTGCTGGATGCCTCTACTGGTGGAGCAAGACTAATAGAGGTACACCTTGTTGGGAAATATGGCACTTCCTAATCACAGCATCAGGGTTCTTCTCATTGAAGAAATATGATTCATGTGCTGAAGGCATGATGCTTCCCTGTAACTGGTAGCATAAAAGACAGAGTTGAATAGTGAGTTCACTTTAGGTCATTGGAATGGGGCAAATTGTCTAGTGGACTGCTGCCCTCTTTTTGCTAATCCATGAACGCAGATTTGTCAAGAGTCTTTCCATGGAAGGGGGAATGGAGTAGGAAGTAACAGATAATTGAAGTCCTGTCTGCTTTGTTTCACAGGTGAACATGGTAGCTGGCTTTACGACCCTAGTCCATAATTACAAATATGAATCCCTCACTGTGAACCACACTCAAAGATGGGAGTCATTATATGCTCACGAGCCCAATTTGTTGCTTGTCCCATTTCTAGGAAGGAGTTATTTGGGCTCATGGTCTTGGGGTACAGTTGGTCATCATGGGACAGGCATGGTGGCAGAAGCTGCTCACAGCTGTGGTGGAAAGAATGTGAGGCTACTTGCTCCCAAGTCAGGGCATTGAGAGAGATGAATGCTGGAGCTTAGCCGGCTTTATCATTCACTCTGTGGTTCCCCAGGCCATGGGTGGTGCTGCCCACATTCACAGAAAACCTTCTCCCATCAGCGAGTCTTTTCTGAAAAAGCCCTCATAGACAAACACCAAAGTGTGTCTCATTAGTGCACCAGGTTTTTCTTAATCCAAGCAAAGAGAAGTTAACTATCATAAGGTCATTCTCCAATGAGATTTAGGTGAACTTTACATATGCAAAGAATTGACACTTTGTGTGTGTGTGTGTGTGTGTGTGTGTGTGTGTGTGTGTGTGTGTGTGCCAGGGGTTGATGTTGGGAGTCTTCTATGTCTTTCTACATATTTATTTTTGGAGACAGGGTCTCACTGAACCTGCAACTCATCATTTCTCTTAGACTAGCTGGCCAATGAGCCCCTGAACTCACTGTCTCTGTACTACACCCCCTTCCTCGAAATGCCAGCCTTGATGCCACAGATGTGTGTTGCCAAGTCTGGCATTTTTCTACATGGATGCTGGGGATCTGAACTTGGGTCCTCATTCTTGAATAGCAGGTATTTTACCCACAGAGCCCTCTCCCCAACCTTGGTATTTTTCTATTCAGAAATAGAAAATTGCATTTAAAAGTCTTATGTACTTCTCCAAATAGCATTCCGCCACTGGAATACTAACTCATTCTGTTTAGTGCATTCATAGTCTGTGTTATCTGTGCAATGTGACACTCAGAAGTATATTTATTTAAATGGAATAGGTTACTAGTTTCTTTTTGCTCACACATAAAGACAAACTTGTTCTGGGGTCTTCTAATAAAAGAAGAGAGGAAGAAGATGTGAAGTCAAGCCTTCTTTGTTCAACAGGGCAATCACCACTCTACATTATTTTGCTAATACCCAGTATTTCTGCAAATATGTACCCACATACCAAAGCTGATAAACACACCCATGGCATCTTATGTGCCGGTGTCAGCCTCTGCCCAAGGACTTTTTGTAGCTATGCCCAAGGCCACATAAAGTGGCTGGAATTCACCCTCAGGAAATCTACCACCAAAAATGGGTAAGAATTCCTAGTGAAATCTTCAGCTTCTGTGTTTAAGTGGAACTCTGAGGCATATTCTATACATTTTCCTCTCTGGGGACCAAGGGATGTTAAGCCCTCAGTGCCCATGGCACAAGAGGTTATTATCATAGCCTCTCCCAGCCTTCTTCCTGCTTCACCTCCATGGAAGATGTGTTTCCTGGCCCCTGCCCCCAAATAACCAATTCCCATCCAAACTCCCAAACTACTATAGGGGGATTCAAGTTAAGACAGTATGCCACAGACAGCCTCTATGTACAACTTCCAAATTTGGTGAAACTCACTCAGATTATTTTTAATGATCAAAGAGATGTCTATATTTTTATCTCTATATCTCCTTTATGATTGTATAGATGTTATTAGATTTACCTCTATTTCCATTAAGAGTTCTCATGACAAAATAATTGAACAACAATTTATATGACCCATTTCTATTATTTAAATTTGAGTCTTATGGATTTTCAATCACTTAGTGTGAAATTTCACCTTTTCCCTCTTCTTTGGCTCAAGGCTCTGCTTGCCTTATATAGTGAATGCATGTACAGGCCCTGGTGGAGAGCGATTGCTTTTGAGTTGTTTTTCTGCACATCTACTGTTGGAATAATCCCTCTTGGGGTTAAGAGTGGGGAGAGAGCTGCTTTAAAAATA